>NC_137864.1:29313622-29321122 GCF_963924005.1 Protomyctophum bolini
CTGTCGTTGTTCCGCACGTGCGTCGTTCATTTCGGACACTTTATTATGTCTCAGTGTGTAAATGTACTATAGATTCATAGGAGTTGAAACAAACAATAATGTGGTTTTGCACTATATGTTATGTTAACGTATCTACCGTTCTACTTATATGCTTTTAGTCATGTATCAACCCCTTCATCAGTTCATCCATTAATCCTTATACTGTTGATACGTATCCACCCAGTAACTATGTGAGACAAACACTCTCCTGAGATCCTGGGTCTTATGCACACCACATGCAAAAATAGGCACCCCATTCGTACCAAAGTCTTTACGCATTCTACCTGAGTCACGAGTGGTGCAACCACTCCAAGGAACAGCTTTGTCCTATATGTCCCAACCTATGTCCTAACCTATGTGACTATGTCCATGTGTCCCGATGTTTAGAGTACCAATAGGGGGTGCTGTTGCACCACTCACTTCAGACTGGTCTGAGTTCCCATAGACGTTTATAAGAACTACAGAATTGTTATTTTTTGCAGACTGACTGTATCAAATATAACGTATTTATAACGTCACGTAAACGATACAGAACAATATTTTTGGTGTAATTTGTTTATTTTTGAGACGATTCTAAGATGTACCAATGTTATTCTCCATAGAAGAATTACTTCCGTGATCCAGGGGATGAACGAGTGATGTCAGGACTTCGATACTCTATACAAGTAGGCTACAAATCCTGTTTTCTGTTCTCTGTTTTCTTTTCAAATTAGAGGTTAGAGGTTAGAGGTTAGAGCCTGACCATAATTGATATATATATATTGGCATATACACATACACACATGTCTGATATTTGCTGATACAAAAAAAATACAAAAGAATAAGGAGCATAGTGTTTTATTTTCAGTTATTTATTTCAAGTGTACTGTATACATTATTAAACTATCCAGCTTCCATTCCATTACAGCACAGCACAGCAAAGCACATATACAGTATATTGATATCGGCATTTTCTACTCCCTAACATCGGTAATGGTGTCGGCCCCAAAATGCACTTTGGTTAAACTTTTGTGGTTTGACGTCACACACCAAACCCTAACCTATAAACGCACATGGAAGCCATGGGTGAGTCTTAACCGGCCACGTATGTCGGAGCCACTGCCCACTGGTGAGTCTTAAAGCTGCTATAAGCAATTATGTCAAAATTTGAATGACGTTCTTTTTTTATTTCTTTTAATATTCAGACAGCCAGCAATGAGTAAAACGCTCCCAAAAAATGTAGTCTCTGTGACACATCTAGGGGCCGCAATCTGCATTCAAAGATTTTCCTAGAAGCTTTGTCATTGGTTGATTTGCCTGTCTACTTCCTGATTATTTAGTCATTGCAACCGGGGTTTTTCTTTTTCGACCAATGACAAAGCTTCTAGGAAAATCTTTGAATGCAGATGTGTCACAGAGACATTTATTTTGGGAGCTACCCTTTGCTGGCTGTCTGAATACAAAAAGAAAGAAAAAAAAGGTAATTAAAAATTTGACATGTTATTATTGCTTATAGCAATTCTTTGTTGATATATTTCTTTATTCAGGGAGATGTACAGGGTTAGTTTTACATTGTTATTGTTATTGGTGGCAGTCCCCGTTTTTTCACTCCTCTCATCATTGTAGTGAATATGTAGTGTTAGTAGAATTGTGCAGTGTTTCCCTTATGCTAGATTTATGCTTGTCTATACCACTACTATACCATGCCGCACACTGAAATTAGCCAACAAGCTCACATTGTTCTGCAATGCGACTCGTTTTGAGCACTGGCATGCAACTACTGTAAGTATTAATTCAGGCTTCTGATTGGCAACCTAGTATATGACAGAGCTAGTTAGTCATACATTAGAATAGCCCCATATGTGCCCTCTCCCTACGCTCATTCTGTAGTTCCGAGATGAGGTCACACCCTGGGCCCCTCCCACCGCGGTTCAGAAACGGCGCAAGTTTCCACAATACACGCTTCTTACACTTTTATGCACAATTAATCCAAATGTGAAGGGGCAGAAAGGGTTTACACTAATTCAAATTCAAGCCCAAGAAAATCCAACTAGCGATTTGAACCGAGCCTTTACGTCCCGTCTTTTGTCAGTCGCTTCCATGTTTTTCAAGGAAGTTGAAAAGCTTTAGCGCCTCCCCGGCGCCTCCCCTGGTCGAAAATGTCCAACTGACTTCAGTTCACTCGACATGCACGCGCACACGCACGACTTCCTTGATAAACATGGAAGCGACTGACAAAAGACGGGACCTAAAGGCTCGGTTCAAATCGCTAGTTGGATATTCTTGGGTGTTGCTAAATTTGAATTAGTGTAAACCCTTTCTGCCCCTTCATGTTTTGGATTAATTGTGCAGAAAAGGGTAAGAAGCGTGTATTGTGGAAACTTGCGCCGTTTCTGAACCGCGGTGGGAGGGGCCCAGGGTGTGACCTCATCTCGGAGCTACAGAATGAGCATAGGGAGAGGGCACATATGGGGCTAACATTAGAATAGATCCACAGGTCTAGTTGCTCCAGGTGTATTCTGGGATTAAATTCCACCTTGCCTTCTGTAGTTTTTTCAACCATGACTTGCTTTTAAAGTATGAAACGTTTACAATGTTACAGGTATACTGTTACATACCTGGCCTAGGGGTGCCAGATACAAAATACAGGGGAGACACAGTACTCAAATGAACATTTATTAAGTAATCAAAATAAGGAATGAAATGTTCAAATCAGGAGCAAACAGATGAGGTGTGAAAATCAGTAGTCAGTAGTGTAGTGCGTGTATGCACGAGTGAAATGTATGTGTGTGCATGTTGTATGTATTAACCCAAATGCTGAAAAAGGTGCATGGTGGGAGAGGAGCAAAGGATAACTGAAAACAACAGAACTGAGGAAAGAACTGGGGAAGCAGGCTTATATAGGGCGTCGGCACCGGGCCCAGGTGCCGACACTTGGCTGATTGATCATCATCATCATCATCCTTAGCTCTGCTCCCCAATCCTCTGAAACACAAGGAGAAAGGGAATTAGGAATAGCAAAGCAAATGAAGTGAATAATAAATATAATATATATAAAGCTACACCAGACCACCTAATATAAGATACCATACTTCAATATAATACCATATCCTATACCATATACTATCCCATACTATATACAGGGAACCGTCACATATACCTTTTCAATTTACCAAGGAAGGAGTACTTCTCAATGTTGGGTCACAACCCACAGCGGGCTTCGAGAAACCCAGTGGGCTCTGATGAGAACAACGTAGGCTAGTGTATTAATCTGTGAGTGTTAAAATGTAACCAAAAGGACACGTAAGTGACCCTTCTCATTAGGTTACATTTGTACACTCCCAGAGTTTCAAATAGGTAGGCTATGTGTCCATTTAGGTACACTGTAAAATAAACATACTTGTCATACTGTGGCTAACTGTGATATGACAAGAGAGTGACATTCGGATTTCCAAGCAGTATCAAATTATAACAGCAAACATCCATTGATGTATATGAATGAAAATGTTCTGTGCTCAGTGTGTAAATACTGTTAATCCTGCCAACATTTGTTCTGATTTAGATAGAAAGGATGGAAACTTCATAGTTAAAGCATAGTGACATGTGCAATGCAGTTTAACCCTGGCAACTTGAAAATATTTCTATTTCACCATGAAATAAGCCTGTTGCCAATATCTTGGGGGTTTGCTTTTGACTTGGCAGTCTTTGTACTCTGCTGTGCTGTATTATTATCTTGAAAGGATCATTTAACTCACAGGATGTGGTGTTAAAAATAATGCTACAACTCAGTTTGCTATCTTTAGATTTACATATCAAGTGAATGAATGACAGCAAAATAAACACCTTTAGCGTTTTGAAAATGAAAATGATGGTGAAAAATATTTACCATTGGTGTATTTATTGTGTTGTGTTTTCTGTGTTTTAATCTCGGTGCAGTGAAGTCAGGGGCCACATAAGCAATTATAAATTTAAATTATTTTCCATTCCATTGTGTCCTATGGTATTCTATTCTATAAATCTACCTGTTGACAATACTTACGTTGTGGCTTAACATAGCTAGCCTGGCATATTGTTCTTCACTTTGCTTATGATAGAGAGGAAAATCTGTTTATTTAGTGGAGCCGTCGGCTTATGGGTTTCCGAGGCTAGTGTTGTACAGACTAGGCTACCTGTGGTCTTGTATCGGTCTATTGGAGGTTATCAGTCGAATTAAAACACTCAAAGGTTAAGGTTGGGGTTAGGTAGGGTAGGTACCACACAAGAAACCTGCAGTAGCCTAATCCTGGTCTCTAAACTACCTCTGACCAGCCGGGGCGCCTGATGGAGGGGAAAGGAACTGGTCGGAATAACGTGTTCCTTCCGCGCTGCAGCTAGGGGAAACTCCCCCCTGTCAGGTGAAAAGAAGCAGCTTGGATATGCATAGAAGGAAGCATGAGGTCAGTCTGCTGCCCCTCCACTACCAGTTGACCTGTAGTAAGTCTCATGGTCGGGGGGGTAGGACCAAGGGATTTGGGATTTGTTTATAAACATTTTGGTATTTGTTTATAAACATTTGTGATTTGTTTATAAACATTTGTGATTTGTTTGTAAACATTTGTGATTTGTTTATAAACATTTTGGGATTTGTTTATAAACATTTGGGATTTGTTTACAAACATTTGGGATTTGTTTATAAACATTTGGGATTTGTAAGTCTCATGGGGGGGGTAGGACCACTACCAGTTGGCCTGTAGTAAGTCTCATGGTCGGGGGGTAGGACCAAGTCTCATGGGTTTTGGGATTTGTTTATAAACATTTTGGTATTTGTTTATAAACATTTGGGATTTGTTTATAAACATTTGTGATTTGTTTATAAACATTTGGGATTTGTTTACAAACATTTGGGATTTGTTTATAAACATTTGGGATTTGTAAGTCTCATGGGGGGGGGTAGGACCACTACCAGTTGGCCTGTAGTAAGTCTCATGGGGGGCGTAGGACCACTACCAGTTTACCTGATCATGTATCCCTTACATGGGCTACTGGCCACATGTGGCCCCCACCTAGCTTCTTAATTTTGATCTCAAAGTGCACCAGATTGAAGCATTTTCATGGCAAATTTACAATTTTTATCCGGCGTGGCAAAGCAGGAGGGGGGGGGCCTCTGTATAATATGTTGCCTAGGGCCTCAAAAGGCCTAGAACCGGCACTGCCCCCAGGTTGGCAGAGAAAGTGTAGCGCCCAGGAAAAAATGGGTTGCAAACTCATGGGATAAAAATTGAAAGATTGTTGATTGAATACTTTATCAACAGAGTACAGTAGTACTGTCAAATGTTATGGCACTGTTGCCCCTCAATGCAGCACAGTCATAGGGTACAGTATATGAAGCTGTGCTTCTCAAAGCTTGTAAATGAGATATTTTTGGCTTATGTTCACCCCACAATATGAGACTTATTATTAAAATGTTAAACAAAACACAATTTAAAAAATTCTATTGGTGGTGGACGACTTTGGTTGTTTTTATGTTCCTGACTACCAAATGAGTTTTTCCCCAAAAAGGGGAGGCTGTCACTGACTGAGGGGATTGGTGTGGAGACATGCAGGAAAGGAGGAATGGGGAAGGGAGGGGGGGTGGCGAGGGAGATTGGCGCTGGCTCAAATTGAAATGATGCACTGTTCCCCCTCACTGCGGCTGGAGCTCTCAGTAATTAAATGCCTCATTGTTGCTTCTTGGGAATTTGTATTGAATATTTCATCCTGCGTAATGATTATTTGGGTGTGGGTGGGACGTGGATAGTGTTTCACCTTGGTTCTTTGGTGAAATATCAAATATCCTGTAGGTAAAAATAGCCGATTTGGTTGCTCGACTTTTTTTACACTTCTGGGTGTTGATGGGTGATGATCCACCTGAACTGAAGCCGCACCCACAGCTGTTGTTGTATGATAAAAGGGAAGGGGTTAGGGAAGTGGATGGTATTGTGATGTCACTTTATCACTGTCATTTCGATTGGGCCTTTTGACCTGGGCCTCGATTGGGCCTTTAGAGAAACCAAAAATACACAGGAAGACAAATTTCAATATTATATATTATAATGTTAACTCCATAGACACATACAAATCAGGAAAAGGTACGTAAATCATGGCACTCCATCTTTAAATGTTTAAATGTTTCTCATGGAAAAAGGTTGACTAATACACAAATAGATAGTTGTTTTACTTTAGAGGGGTCCTGGATGGGGTCCCCAGCTAGGGAACAAGGGGTCCCCAGCTAAGGAACAAAATGAAGCCTTACAGGTCTGTAACTCGATCTGAGAGTGTAAGTATTGAACCAAATAGACCGTTAAGGGTCAATAATTCCGTTCAATACTTATACTACAGAGTTATGGGGTTGTATATCAAGGGGTCCTTGAAATTACAAAGTTTGAGAATCACTGGCATCAGCTGAGAAAGCTGCAAATTAACACTGTGTCCTTCACTTTATGTCTCCCGCAGAGAACGCCAGTCAACACCGGTGAAGCTTTCCGGTGGTTCTTCTAGAGCAGCCAACCATGGCCACCGACCTCCCGGCTCCCGCACACCACAACACTCCGGCCACACACGCACACGCACACACACACACACACACACACACACACACACACACACACACACACACACACACACACACACACACACACACACACACACACACACACACACACACACCGTACACATCACAGGAGGGTAAAGGTGGGACTCAGACTTTCTGCCAGCAGCTCTTGAGGGGTTCACTGAACCCCAGTCCCCCCCCCCCCCCCCTACCACCACCATAACCACCGCCCCCCTCCCCCACCCGCCCACCTCACCACAGAAGGAGTGGAAGACAAGAGAGGCGGACAAAAAGATGAAATGAAAAACATTCTGGGTGTTGGTTTAGACGCTGTAATTTCCTTTTCAGTGTAATTATTGTACCTTTTGACAGTATCATAATGTATATTTTTGGTGTCTATGAATGTGTTTTTCAGTGTCGTGGCTGTAGCGAGTTTCTTTTTTTTCTCTTTTTCTTTTCCCCCCACTTTTTTGTTTTTGTTTTACAGCCGGCATCCTATGTAAAGGACTCAATAGACAATCATAACAATCATCCTGAATCCGTCAAACCGAGGAGGAGGAAGAAGAGATCATGAGGATCAAATACATGATAACGGGGGACAAAAAAACCTGTGACCACCCGCTCTACTCTGGAGCAATAATCTCTACCACTGATTATTCTTCTTCCTATGTTTCATTTCAGTTAACTTTTGAATTATCGCATCGAGCCAAACTATCTTTACCCAGTTCTGTCTTTTGTTTTTTTGTTTGCAAGCCATTCCTTTTTCTCTAGCGTGCACCTCTGGCAATGCGATCTTCAGAGGCACAATTCACACGGATGGTGGCAGCATGGGTTCTTTGGTGGCTTCGTGTTAAAAGGGGTCCTCTTCATGTCAACTTCACCACGGTACTACAGGGCACATTGTCTTGTGTGGC
>NC_137864.1:29323622-29458622 GCF_963924005.1 Protomyctophum bolini
TAACACAAAATTGTTGTTTATGGCTTTTATTAGAGCTTCATCATAAATGTGTAATTTAAACGTTTAAACGTTTACATTTTTGAAAGAAAGGCTTTTGATAGGAGTCAAATGACATTTAAATGTAAAATCAAATTTGACAGGCATTATAATGGACATGAATGCACACATAGCCTTGTTGAGAACATTTCAAAAATCTTTTAAAAATGAAATACTCATATATACATTTTATATACGTATTGCAGCATGATGCTGACATGGTATTGACATGGTACTGAGCTTGATACTAACATGATACTGACCATGCCGATACTGACAGTTACTGACCATGATACTGTCATGATCTGACCATGCTACTGACATGATACTGAGCATCATATTGATACCGACATGATATACTGAGCACGATGCAGACATGATATACACGGTACTGTATATGATACTGATGATGTCATTATCATGGTCACTGGTCAGTATCATGACAGTATCATGGTCAGTTTTGCGGTCAGTACCATGACAGCCCTGACTTTCAGTGATGTGATTGGGGCCAGATGTGATAGGGCTTGGCATCCAATTCTCCTTATAATCGTAACTTCTTTCTCTCTCTGGAAAGTATGCTAATAATTACCAGAGTAATCTAGTATGAGAGTGGCGACACTAGTGTTGAATGCCATTGTAACAATGGAATGCGGAAGTGCTCATTCTATCTCAATGGGATAGTTCCAATGTTTGGAACTATAGCCCATATACCACCCTGCGTTGCGGCGAGATCAAAGCGTGTCGCCACTCTCTTACTACAGTAGATTACTCTGATAATTACATAACAAGCACATAACAGTCCAGTTGAACGTAAAATCGTATATTTAGAAATTGTATGACGTTTTCTAAATTATATAAACAACACAATACACATCAAAAAATAAAGCTTAGGTTTTATTGTAAGGCGTTAAGGGACATGGTTTTTGAATAGGGGCACTGGCTCAAAACGGTTGAGAAACACACGCAAAATCGTACTCACCCATTCTGTGAACCACACGTGGATTCCATTGTCTCCTCAGCCAATAACTTTTGCATCCACCGACCACCCACAGTAACGATGTTCGATGGCCGAGTTTCATCATGTTTTCAGCAGTGAGGTCATTCCACTCATGGTGCTGACTGGTCATCTGCATAATTATCACAACGGAATATACAGTCAGGTAATGTATGTGAAATAAATTATGTACAAATAAATACCAAACTACAAAAAATATTAGGCAAGCTCAATGCTTTCATTCCCTATATAGAACTCAATTACCAATTTGGTTAACAAATGAGACATCCCCACTTGAATTAACCCCACTAGTTATTGACTATTATGTACAGTATTACAAAAATGCTAATATACTCATTTTCAAAAGGCCCCAATACTTGGGTCATATCTATTGTTTTCCCTTGCATGGATAGAAGAAACATAAATTAGTGTGGCTTGAAATTATTTACCAGTTTACAACAATTTGAAAGAACCGGAACACTTTTTCAAATGTATATTGAACACTGGACATTTTTTCCAACTGTACAGAATTTAGTTTTTTATTTTAATCAGCCTTAATATAGAACTGGTGTTAAATAAGTTGTCTAAATGCAATTGCAACAGGCTATCATGGTGACAATGAACTGAAGCAGGGGGTAAGTGGGGTGATCGGGTGATATGATGTTTACCCTCCCGATGTACTCAGATGAAGATGCTTGACTCTTGTGATAGCCTAATTCCTTTAGGGATTTTGACTGAGATGCACACTCAGTCCTGTGGCATACCTCTCAGCACTCAAAAACTCAACACACATTGCGCACACACATTCAACAAGGGGCTCAGCATGGAGAATGGAAATGATGGAGAATGTTAGAGAGATGCAGGGAGGAGCGAGCACAATTGGACGGCAGGCAATTAACCTGGACTGACTACTATGGTGTGTTGGCTTATGAATATGAGGCAGAAACCAGCACCTAAGTACATACCTACTGTACCACGTATACCGGAGGAAAGTGATTCTCAACTTCGGTCCTGGGGACCCAGAATACTGCTGTGTTTTTCTGTTCCTATATCTAATCGGGGCCTAATTTATACCTGTGACTCCAGCAGAATGTACAGTACCTACCTACATACCTGCTGGAATGGAGAATTAGGGGTAGCCTGCATGGGCTCCCTGCAGGACCAGATTTGAGAACCACTGCCTAAGTACAGTATATACCCCCATGTGCTATTTCATGCCCAGTTTGTGTTTTTCTGTGCACGCTCATTATATAAGTTTGGATTTGTTGGTGGTGTGAAATCCATGAAAAATCCCCCACAATTCTCAGACTCCCATCTCCAACTGTGAGGAGACTGTATGCTGCTGCACACAACTTACAGTACACACTCTTACATCCCCCTTACACAATACACATAACACTTTGCTGCTGTGTGAGTCTCTCTCTCACGCGCACACACACACACACACACACACACACACACACACACACACACACACACACATACAGACAGAGGAAAGAGACTGAGACAGAGAGAGGGGAGAGCGACATCCCCCCCACCTTCGCTTTCATTATTTATTTACTGTCTGCAGTTTTTCCATTGCACGCATATTGATGCGGAGAAAGCAGGGTGTGAGTGCGTGTCAGAATCATTTCTTGACGAGGGAGACAAGGTGGAAGTAATCAGCAGCGCGCTGATGCAATATGACAGCCCCTAGAACCGCTGGTACGCAGTTAAGAGCAGTGGAGAGGAGGACGGGGAGGGGAAGAGGAGAGGGGGTGAAAAACACATCTACCCGACTGAAGGAGGCGGCAAGATTTGCGCAACCGAAAGTCTGGCTGGAAAGTATAGATTTAGGAAGTTCTGAAAGTTTTCAGGGAAAGAAAATTGTACCCTTGAATTGTTTTATTGTTATTCTTTTGGGTCCTCTGCTTGTTGGTGAGACTTTGCACAAGCAAAGATGAAAATGCCATGGAGATGGGTGTAGCCTAGCATATACATTCATTGTAGCTGCTGTTACAGTATAGCTGTCTGTAAAATCAGAATCACTTGTGTAATTAATTTATTTTATCCAATTCTCCCTGAATGAGAAGAATAATGTGTAGTTTGTAGGCTAGTCTCTGCGATCACAAGCTCCACCTTGATGTTTAAGGTGTAGAAACTGTCAGCATCTCACACAATATTGTCTGTGAGCAAGACATCTCATGCAGTATGCACCTTCAGTTCCTTCTGCCAAAATATACAAAGGAAGATTTGTTTAACAGCTTTATGAAGCAAAATGACATACAATGCAACGTGTTCATGCAGAACAATGAGAAAAGGCTGCTATGTCTAACATGGATGGTCCTTTCTGCGAAATATGTCTCTGCCTGCTCTTCTCAGCTCTGTGAGGTACAGGAAGGTTGATTAGTCATCATGGAGGTTAAGTGAGACGATTCCACCTTGCCTCTGCCCTTCCCACCTTTGTACAGTAAATCTCTCTCTCTCTCGCTCACGGACGCACACGCACGCACACAAGCCCGCGCCCATGCACGCACACAACGCACGCACGCACGCACGCACGCACGCACGCACACACACACACACACACACACACACACACACACACACACACACACACACACACACACAAACACACACACACACACACACACACACACACACACACACACACACACACACACACACACAAACACACACCATCTGCTCATCCTCTGTCAGCCTCCTGCTTCCAGCATACAGTAATTGATGAATGGAGAAAGACGGAGCATTTAGGAGAGCCCCCCCCCAACCCACAGCCCTCTCCCTCGATCACCTCACCTCACCATAGAGCTTAACCTACAGTCATAGGCCTACACACTTGCATGCACGCACACACATGCACGCGCACACGCGCGCGTGCGCACACACACACACACACACACACACACACACACACACACACACACACACACACACACACACACGCATTCTCCATCACTACCAGCACCCCTCCCACCTCATTGACTCTCTCACACACACACACACACACACACACACACACACACACACACACACACACACACACACACACACACACACACACACACACACACACACACACACAGCCAGCCAGCCAGCCAGGCAGCCAGCCAGCCACTGAGGTGGAGGCATGCTGATTGATTGATTGGGCCGGTGAGCTTGGTGACGGCTGGTGACATTTCTCCACATCATGTCAGAGCCTCCAGGCGGCGGGGCCTCCGAGAGCGATCACCCAGAAATTAGGTAATCAAAGTCAGGAGGGATGGATTTCAGGGTGGCACTATGAGCACCACATGAACACTGGAGTCGGCACAGAATCAAACTAATGGAAAATTGCCGTTCTTTGTATAATCTGTGGAGTTAATTTTAGCCATTCGATGTGCTCGATTGATAGGCCGACCATCAAGCTGAACAATTGCTGAATTTTGACAAATTGTTTGAGGAAAAACGAGTTCATGCAGGGCACGGGAGTTATACACGCACGCCTCAGCCGTAATCAGCTGTTAGTCACACCAATCACACCTCATTCCCTCAACAAGGCGGTCTGTTAGATAATAAATATAACATAAATATAATAAATATAGCTCCCTCCTACACTGAATCTCTGCTTTTCAATTGCTGCCACCACGCTGCATTCATTCAATGTTCTATGACTTTAATGTTAAACTGCATTCAACTTTGCATGACTGAAGTTAATCTCATTAAATGTCTTGCTATGGGCCGGCTCTTGTACCGGTGACGGGTTTTGCATAGCGTTCCCTGATTTTGCTTAGAATGCTACTTGGCAAAAACTGTATTCCATTTGTTGCAATAAATGGTTCAATCTACTTATGACGTGTCAGGTGTCAGGAGTCACGTGGCGTGAGTGTTCCTGACTGAAATAAAGTTTAGTGCCTGTTTGGCTGATGAACAGTTTTATATTAAAATATATTACATTATGTCCACGATTAAAATAAATAATAATTGTCAACCAGGGTATCTGAGGACGAGAGAGAGAGTGGTGTAGATGTGTGATGTAAAGCACTTGTTCACCGGCGCCCAACAAAAACACTTTGCAGTGTTGGTGACTCCTACAGTTTGGTGAAAATGTGGTCAGTGTGCCTTCAGCGGGGGATCTGGGGGACATGTGTCACACAGTCTCTGCCAATGAAACTCCTCACTGTCAGGTGAAAAGAAACAGCTGTCGACTCCATGCTAAGATTTCTTCTATCACACCATCCCCAGTCCAACAGTGGTGGTTGGCTGCGAGTCTTGCCACTAAACTGAGAAATATTAAATGTATGAAATTCTAAAAAGCCTAACACTGCATATTACATTAATTGATGCAAAAGCTCAATAGTTTTTGTTGTTGTTTTGAACGTGGGCTACATGTCGCCATCCAAGACAGATGTCAGAGCCATACTGTATATCACTCAGATATAAGAATAATCCATTGTTGTTGCGCCTCTCTAAAGCACTCAAAGTTAATCAAATTTCCTAGCGGCCAATACAGGGGATTCGATTCAACAGGCCAATGCTATAGCTCCTAATGGAGGGACTGGCATGTGATGCATTTACAACTAGATGCATTTACATTTATCAAATCTAAAACAATTTTGAATGACCAAAGAAGATTCACCACAATCTCCTAACAATATTTTTTTCTGGATTGTTGCTCAGAGCAGCTGGATTATGAACAGCGCTATATGTTTTTCTGAATTTGAATCTAACTGTTTTATATGTTCATATAATGTAGTTTTATTATTATTATTATTAGAAATGATATGCTGTCCACACACGCTAAAATAAAATTACATTTGTATCTGGGGTTTTTCTATCGCAAAATTATATCTCATAATAAGGGCCTTATTTTTCTAGCAATCCTGTGTGCTTTGATATATGCATCCACTGTTCTATTATTCATTGTATGTCCCTCCATCCATCCATTCATCCATCAACTCACCTAGATACAGTATACTGTATATCCACCCACCAACCACTTTGGCCATTTACATTTTATTACCGTGTGGTCAAAGCTCTTATCCAGAGTGACTTATGGGTGCATCAGTAGAATGTGCCTCAGTTCCTGAATCAACAGGAGTACAAGGGTCAAAGGTCAAAGCCATGGTGATCAAGGTTTACATGAGCTCCTGTGGTGCAAAAAGCACCCCTTACAGTACACTATAGTCGCCATGGCTGTCATCTATAAAAGACTCAAACAGCACAACGGAAAACCTATAGCTCCTTAAGAAATGGATTCTGCATGGAATGTTTGGAGAGAGTATAGGAACATGAAGGTTGGGAGAAAAAGGGAACTATGGGATGATATGGTGGAGGGTGGAGGTGGGTGGTGGGGGTCGAGGTGTCACGTCCCATTGGGGTCACTCAATGGCTGGTACATTTACCAGAGCAAACAGCTGCGAGGAACAGAGTACTCCACCTGTCGTCACAAATTATGGCACCATTGCATCCTTCCACTGCTCTCAGAGTCTCGAACAGTCAGTCCCAACACTTTACCTCGGTTTCTCACTCCCAATTCAAAATTCATAGAACAAGCAAAATGGGTCGGGGCCCTGATGACGTTTTTATAATTTCTAAATGTTATGGGGTGCTAAGCCAAATTCCACAAGGGAGGTTACAAAAACGGTGCACGTGCAAAGATGAGGTGTCATGCAATTGTGTGCTTAATCAATCTCATCAAGATATCATGATCGAGAGAGAGAGAGAGAGAGAGAGAGAGAGAGAGAGAGAGAGAGAGAGAGAGAGAGAATGGTGGTGGTAAGGAAAAGTATACGTAAAAGCTAGTATCGCTGTCGGAACTGGGAGAGAAACCGTGTTCCACTGCAAGCATTACGCTCAGTTTAGGAACAAGAGGAAGAAGAGGATAAGAGGCAGCATTTCAGTTATATCAACTATTTGGATGTAATGAAATAGGCTGGTAGAACCCTTACTGTATGTCTTTAGCCTATGTTGCTACATGGCTTATTACACAACAGTATAATTATTTTACTGTCAAACTAGATGACATAAATCTGTTTAATTCCACAAACGATCAATTGATAGATTGTTCTGGAGGGCTGGACCATAACAACTACCGGTCACATGAAACATGGAAACCCAGGAAAAGCAAGCAATCATAATGGAAAACATAGCCTCGGTCATGAGACCAAAACACACAGGGTTAAGATGCTTTTCAAAAGAAGCCCATTGTTGATTAGTGCTATGACTTTGTGACATTGTTTACGGCAGGCTGTACTCTGAAGTGTACCGGAAACAATCTGACAATCTGACAAAATAAGCGATTTAAACATTTATTTCAACCTGGCCTGTTAAAAAATAAAACATCTGAGAGCAGGTCCCCCGACTTTTACTTTTTTGATATGGTAAGAATTGTGCAATTAGCAATATTCACGAGAGGCAAAGCTCTCTGTCTACCGATCAATCTTCGTTCCTACTCTCACCTATGGTCATAAAGTGTGGGTCATGACCGATAGAATAAGCTCGCAAATACAAGCGGCCGAAATGAGTTTTCTCCGACGGGTGGCTAGCATCTCCCTTAGAGATAGGGTGAGAAGTTCAGTCACACGGGAGAGACTCAGAGTAGAGCCGCTGCTCCTTCACCTGGAAAGGAGCCAGCTTAGGTGGTTCGGGCATCTGGTTGGGATGCCTCTCCCTAGGGAGGTCCTCGATGCACGTCCCCACTGGGAGGAGACCCCGGGGCAGACCAAGGCGCAGATGGAGGGATTCGACTCACTGGCATTGGAACTTCTCGGTATCCCCCTCTGGAGAGGGAAGTCTGGAGCTCTCTGGTGGAGCTGTTGTCCCTGCGACTCGACTACGGATAAGCGGTTGAAGATGGATGGATCGATATTCACGAGAGGGGGTGGTTTAACGTCATTAATGCACGCCTGCGATGCTGCAGGAACTCCAGGTCCGAAAGGCAGCGCAGAAGTGCATTAATGATGTTACGAATGTAATATTGTAATTGTAAAATGTAAGAGTGTAATATTGCAATTATACAGGGTATAACAGTTACCCTTAAAACTATAACTAAAATAATAATAATAATAATAACTGCAAGAAGAGAAAATTGTTACACACACACACACACACACACACACACACACACACACACACACACACACACACACACTGGTTTCACAATAAAAGGCAAGCCAAAGTATATCATGCAAATCCCCATACAGCCTATAGTACCACGTGACCCACCACTTGTCGGACTCGGGACTACAACTCTAGCCCTCCCGTAGCTACTGGCAAGGTATAGCCAGAGCCTATACCTTAGCCTATATTCAAAACCTGATATTTGCACATGTTTTAGAGAGCTGGTTTGCACAACACAAAACAAAATAAACTTAAACTAAACTAAACCAAATAACCAAAAACAGCAGAGTCCAGGCAACCCAGGGCTTCGCCTCTATTGAAGGTTACAGACACACATACACATCGGGCAGATGACGCACGGCATGGGACACACAGCTCTGGATGCCTCTGGTAAAACGCTACAAACACACTGTACTGTACATGGGTAGCTGACCCACGGTATGTATAGGACACACGCTCTGGAAACCTATGTCAACTGGTACAACTACATGCAATGGGCAGTCATGCACAGGACTCTGTCTGAATGCCTTCGTTTGCGAGGCAAATGAGGGCAAACAGATAAAGGGATTAGCCGCGAGCACCTTAAGCATGAGTCGCTCCCGCACGCAACCCCATGAACAGACAAACAATAACAACCCCATGAACAGACAAACAATAACAACCCCATGAACAGACAAACAATAACAACCCCATGAACAGACAAACAATGAACAACCCCATGAACAGACAAACAATGAACAACCCCATGAACAGACAAACAATAACAACCTCATGAACAGACAAACAATAACAACCCCATGAACAGACAAACAATAACAACCCCATGAACAGACAAACAATGAACAGACAAACAATAACAATCCCATGAACAGACAAACAATAACAACCCCATGAACAGACAAACAATGAACAGACAAACAATGAACAGACAAACAATGTACAACCCCATGAACAGACAAACAATGAACAACCCCATGAACAGACAAACAATAACAACCCCATGAACAGACAAACAATAACAGCCCCATGAACAGACAAACAATAACAACCCCATGAACAGACAAACAATGAACAACCCCATGAACAGATAAACAATGAACAGACAAACAAACAATAGCAATCCCATGAACAGACAAACAATAACAACCCCATGAACAGACAAACAATAACAGCCCCATGAACAGACAAACAATGAACAATCCCATGAACAGATAAACAATGAACAGACAAACAATAACAATCCCATGAACAGACAAACAATAACAACCCCATGAACAGACAAACAATAACAACCCCATGAACAGACAAACAATAACAACCCCATGAACAGACAAACAATAACATCCCCATGAACAGACAAACAATAACAACCCCATGAACAGACAAACAATGAACAGACAAACAATAACAACCCCATGAACAGACAAACAATAATATCCCCATGAACAGACAAACAATAACAACCCCATGAACAGACAAACAATAACAGCCCCATGAACAGACAAACAATAACAACCCCATGAACAGACAAACAATGAACAGACAAACAATAACAATCCCATGAACAGACAAACAATGAACAGACAAACAATGAACAGACAAACAATGCCACGCAACCCCATGAACAGACAAACAATAACAGCCCCATGAACAGACAAACAATGAACAGAAAACAATAACAGCCCCATGAACAGACAAACAATAACAACCCCATGAACAGAAAAACAATAACAACCCCATGAACAGACAAACAATAATAGCCCCATGAACAGACAAACAATAACAACCCCATGAACAGACAAACAATAACAACCCCATGAACAGACAAACAATAACAACCCCATGAACAGACAAACAATAACAGCCCCAGGAACAGACAAACAATAACAACCCCATGAACAGACAAACAATGAACAGACAAACAATAACAACCCCATGAACAGACAAACAATAACAACCCCATGAACAGACAAACAATAACAGCCCCATGAACAGACAAACAATGAACAATCCCATGAACAGATAAACAATGAACAGACAAACAATAACAATCCCATGAACAGACAAACAATAACAACCCCATGAACAGACAAACAATAACAACCCCATGAACAGACAAACAATAACAACCCCATGAACAGACAAACAATAACATCCCCATGAACAGACAAACAATAACAACCCCATGAACAGACAAACAATGAACAGACAAACAATAACAACCCCATGAACAGACAAACAATAACAACCCCATGAACAGACAAACAATAATATCCCCATGAACAGACAAACAATAACAACCCCATGAACAGACAAACAATAACAGCCCCATGAACAGACAAACAATAACAACCCCATGAACAGACAAACAATGAACAGAAAAACAATAACAATCCCATGAACAGACAAACAATGAACAGACAAACAATGAACAGACAAACAATGCCACGCAACCCCATGAACAAACAAACAATAACAGCCCCATGAACAGACAAACAATTAACAGAAAACAATAACAGCCCCATGAACAGACAAACAATAACAACCCCATGAACAGAAAAACAATAACAACCCCATGAACAGACAAACAATAATATCCCCATGAACAGACAAACAATAACAACCCCATGAACAGACAAACAATAACAACCCCATGAACAGACAAACAATAACAACCCCATGAACAGACAAACAATAACAGCCCCAGGAACAGACAAACAATAACAACCCCATGAACAGACAAACAATGAACAGACAAACAATAACAACCCCATGAACAGACAAACAATAACAACCCCATGTACAGACAAACAATAATAGCCCCATGAACAGACAAACAATAACAACCCCATGAACAGACAAACAATAACAGCCCCATGAACAGACAAACAATAACAACCCCATGAACAGACAAACAATGAACAGACAAACAATAACAATCCCATGAACAGACAAACAATGAACAGACAAACAATGAACAGACAAACAATGCCACGCAACCCCATAAACAGACAAACAATGAACAACCCCATGAACAGACAAACAATAACAGCCCCATGAACAGACAAACAATGAACAGAAAACAATAACAGCCCCATGAACAGACAAACAATAACAACCCCATGAACAGAAAAACAATAACAACCCCATGAACAGACAAACAATAACAGCCCGATTGTTACAAAACCATATGTCTAGGGGTAAAAGGTAATGTAATATAGATAGGAGAAACGGAAACCAAGGCCTTAATACAAGAATTTATTCAAAAGCATATGAATAAATATAATAATCAATAATAGTACAAAATAAATGGCTCTTCAACTTCAAATTAATACAAACCGGATCACAAAACAAAACTAAAGTTATTCCTTTCCGAAGGGAAAATAACTTATCTAAACAAACAAAGGTTCAACTTCACAAATTAAAGAACAAAACGAAAACAGTTGGCGACAGTAGTACGACGGATGGGGGAAAGACCTTAGAAGTGTTTCCCCAGCGCTGGGCTGGGCATGAATGGGCTATGTAGTGAGAGAGCCGCGGCCGCTAGCTCGCTCACGTGACCGTCAGCCAATCAGGGAGGTTGATCAGACCTCCATGGTCATGGCCAACAGGGTTACCCCAGACACACAGCTGATGACAATCAGTCTGTCTGAAGACCCATTAGTATACTCTGCATGGGAGGAGAGTTAGTCTAATACAGGTTCATAACAACTGCTGCACAGATATAGATATATATATATATATATTAGAAGACATCTAGGCCTAAGATAATCCACATACATATATATATACTATAACAATATACCACCATATAAATATATATATATACTATTAGCAATAAACATATATATATATTTATAATCCAAATAACACTCATAAATCATAACACTCATAATTAATCATAACCACACACGACCATAGTCGTGACACCCCCCTTCCCGAAAAGAAGTTATATCCCCAAATAACTTCTTCTCAAAGAAGAGAGCACCTTAAACCCGGGAGAGGGCATCCGCAAGGGACATTGTCCGTCCCCTTCTTGTGGCGAATTTCCACCTCAAAGTCCTGTAGCATCAAGGACCATCTCATCAGTCTTTGATTTGAATTTTGCATTTGCCTTAGGAACACAAGGGGATTATGGTCAGTATAGACAACAATAGGCAACGGGCTTGAGCCAACATATACCTCGAATTTTTTTAATGCAAGTAACAGGGCGAGAGCTTCCTTCTCAGCGGTACTATAGTTACCCTGCGCCGAATTAAATTTCTTTGAATAGTAACAGATGGGATGATCGATATCCTGCAGATCCTCCTGGAGCAGGACAGCACCGGCCCCACAGGCGCTGGCATCCACCTCCAGCTTGAACGGTTTGGTGAAGTCTGGCGCAGCCAGGACTGGAGTGCTGCAGAGGAGAGCCTTGCAGGATTCGAACGCTAACTGACAGGCAGGCGACCAGATAAATACCCTTTTGACGCTTGTCAGCGTAGTCAGCGGCGCAGTGACGGCAGCAAAATTTTTGCAAAACCCACGGTAGTAACCTGCCATGCCCAAAAACCGGCGGAGCTCACGCCTAGTCCTTGGCACAGGGTATTCTAGGATAGCTTGGATTTTTGCATTAATAGCACGTACCTGGCCCTGACCAACCTGCTTCCCAAGATACGTTACGGTCGCACAACCAAATTCACATTTTGACAAATTTAATGTCAGGTTAGCCTCTCCTAACCGCTGAAATATCTGTCCCAAAGTGTGCATATGCTCAAGCCAAGTATCATTATATGCCACAACATCGTCCAAATAAGTCTCTGTATTGTCCACGCCTCTTAGTACATTATTCATTAATCTTTGAAATGTCGCTGGCGCATTTCTTAAGCCAAATGGCATCACTGTATATTGGTACAAACCGTCTGGTGTCACGAATGCACTGATCTCTGATGCACGGGGTGTCAAAGCCACTTGCCAATAACCCTTTAGCAAATCCAATTTAGTTACAAATTTAGCAGACCCCACCCGATCCACGCAATCCAACATCCTCGGGAGCGGATAACTGTCAGCCTGCGTTATATTGTTAACCTTACGAAAATCTGTACAAAACCGCTGGCTCCCGTCAGCCTTAGGCACCAGCAAGCAGGGACTAGACCACGCACTGCTGCTATGAACAGCCAGCCCGTTCTCTAACAAGTAGTCAACCTCTTTTCGTAGTAAAGCACGCTTGGTTGGATTAACCCGATAGGCATGTTGCTTAATAGGAGGGCAATCCTTCTGTACAATTACATCATGAGAAAGGGCTGATGTGCGTGATGGGTTATCTGAAAACAGATTCACATTATTTTCCATCAAATCAATAATGTCTGCTTGCGCCTGGGGACCCAAATGTTTTAAATACCCCGGTAAATCATTCAATATTTCAGAGTTCTGTAGACGTGACCCCGACGAACCTTTTACACGCAGCCCATCACTCTCAGGGGAATAAAGTGACGGCGCTGCTGCAGAAAGTGAGGCGACAACTGCGGGAATAACAGGAGTATCTGACTCGGTGCGAGCCAGATACGGCTTGAGCATATTCACATGACAAACCCTCGTCTTTTTGCGACGATCGGGCGTCAAAATCACATAATCCGTTTCACTTATTTTTTTGTCAATCACATAAGGACCACTGAATTTGGCCTGGAAGGCTGAGCTTTGCAGTGGGAGCAGCACCAACACCCTCTGACCCACAGCAAACACTCTATGCACAGCCTTCCTGTCAAACCATGCCTTCATTTTACCCTGAGCTTTACTCAGAAAGCTGCTAGCTATTTGTCTGGCCTTGTGCAATCGCTCGCGAAACCCCGCAACAAAATCCAATACATTAGTCACCGGCGAGTTTGCGTTGGCTAATAAGCCCTCTCGAAAACACCAGCTCCGCTGGGCTAAACCCCAGCGACTCCTGTACGCTCTCTCTTACTGCCAGCATAAGATAAGGCAAACCCTCGTCCCAGGCTTTACCAGTTTCGTGACAGTATTTCTTCATCATCGCTTTCAACGTCTGGTGAAACCGCTCAAGCGCGCCCTGGGACTCAGGATGATAAGCGCTAGAGTGTCTGTGTTCTATGCCAAGGGTGGAAGCAACTTGAGCAAATAATTTTGACATGAAATTTGAGCCCTGGTCACTTTGAAGATACCGGCAAAAACCAAAAGTAGAGAAAAGGCTAGAAAGCGCTTTAATAACTGGTCTCACTTTTAGTGTGCGTAATGGGAACGCTTCTGGGTAGCGCGTTGCACTACACATTACAGTAAGAAGGTATTTGTGACCAGATTTTGTGGTCGGTAATGGACCGACACAGTCAATCATGATGTGCTCAAATGGTTCACCCACAGCAGGGATCGGTTTCAACGGCGCGGGCGGAATAGTCTGGTTTGGCTTCCCCGTCATCTGACACACATGACAAGTGCGGCAGAAGTCAGTAACAGACGCATTCAAAACCGGCCAGAAAAAATAGCGTAGGATGCGGTCATAAGTTTTACGAATGCCCAGGTGGCCAGAAATGTTGTCGTGAGCCAGACTGAGAATCTGGGAACGGAAACCCTGAGGTACCACAATCTGACGCACCACATTCCATTTCAAGTCACCGATAGCCGCTGGAAACCATTTACGCACAAGGAGGCCATCCTCTACACTATATGCACTCGGCACGGCAGCATCACCCACTTTGGTAACTGCCTCCCAGCACACAGAGAGAGAGCGATCGTGCTTCTGCGCATGCGCAAATGTTTCCCTATCGATATCAAACCCAAAATCACTTTTAGTAGGCAGCAAGCTCTTTCTAGCCTGCTTACGCTGTGTCTGTGGAGCATCACCCCCTGGTCGCTCGGCACACAAGAAAGTGTCACACAACGTAGCCTCGCCATCAAACTTTTTCGATTGTGCGCGAGTCACAGCACAACCCGGAAACACAGTGGGTGGGGCTCCCAGCACAGGCATAGCTACGTTAGCCACAGGCTTTTCAACCACTTCTAGCGACGCAAACACTTTTTCCCCAGCTATGTCGTTGCCAAGAATCATCCCCACACCTTCAATGGGTAAACTTTCACGTAACCCGATCTGCACAAGACCAGAAACAAGTGGAGAGCGTAGGTGGATCATATGCAATGGAGCGCGAGAGGATATCATTTCCACGCCCAAAACCAATGCATCGGAACCACAAAAGGTATTCTCCGCAAATGGCAGTACACTCTGTAAAATAAGGGACTGTGAGGCGCCTGTATCACGCAAAATGGTGATAGGAACGCGCTCATTTTCCTTATCAGACAGAGAGACTGAGCCATGCAAAATAAAGGGATCAAAACACTCCTCTACCTCCGCCCGGACAGCCATCGCTGTCTCGGAAGCAGACAGAGGAATAGTATGCACAAACCCCACACCCTTTGGTTTTTTTGAATACACATTTCCATTTCCATTCTCTTTCTGCTGCTTATGTTGTACTTTAGGGCAACGAGAAACCAAATGGCCCACTTCATGACAGTAAAAGCAAGCACGATTGTCAGGCGTTGCACTTGCGCCCCTCGGTGGGCTTTTCGGCTGTGACAATTTGTGCTGTTTTTTCTGCATGTTAAACAGACCCTCCCCGCTACGCACCGGAGAAACACCAGACCGGTGCGTCAGATCATATTCATCGGCCCTCACAGAGGCTTTAGCAATTGAGTTAATCTTTTGTTCCTCAAGATAGACAACAATATACGATCTGGGATACATGATTTAAAATCTTCCATCACTATCAGCTCAGTAAGCTGCTCAAAAGTGTGTACGTTGCTCGCGTTGCACCATTTCTTAAACAATGTGGCTTTTTCACGGCCAAATTCCACAAACGTTTGAGTAGAGGATTTTTGAGCGGCCCTATATTTTTGCCTATAATGTTCAGGCACCATTTCGAAACCGCTAAGGATAGCCGCCTTTACGACATCATAACATAGGCTCTCATCCACCGTGAGTGCGCTACAGATATCCTGTGCTCTACCTGTCAACTTACATTGGAGTAACAAACTCCAGAATTCCCTGGGCCACTTAACAGCACCAGCAATTCGTTCAAAAGCACAAAAGTAGTTATCCAACTCACCCTCCTTGAACGCAGGTACCAATGCGATTTGTTTGCTTATGTCGAACGCTGCCACTCCTCTGGAACCTGGGGATGACCCGTGTTGCTGCTGGGAGGCGGGCGCCCCTGCGGACGCCTCGTCGGGGTAGGTCTGGCCTCGCAGGCGTGCCATGTCGAGCTCACATCTCTGACGCTCTAGTTTGCACTCCTCGCTCTTCAGCGTTGTTAGTGCTATTTCCAGCTCAAGCTCCCGGAGGCGCAGAGCCCCCCCTATGTCCTGAGGACTCCCCCCAGTGCCTCGTGGGTCATCATGTGGGACCTGAGCAGACGGGTCCCCCGCGGGATCCTCGCCCTGCTCTAACACACCCGTAGTGTCAGACTGATTGGCCCCACTGGAACTCGGTTCTGCGACAATGAGTGATACGTCTCCCCCCTCACTCTCATCTGACAGCATCGTAATGACTCCCTGTGAAAGCAACTGCCGTGAGACAGCTGCGAAAATCGCCTCTTTCTTTTTGGTACCGTGCGGTAAAGGAACGTTAAATTGTCTGGCAATACTGTACAATTCCCAATATGAGCACTGTTGTAGCTCCTCAAGCGACAGGACATCCGTACTAGCACTCTGGTCATCAGAGGCCATACCACCGCAACAAAATCTCTTACTCAAACTGGTGCGAGCAACGTACTCACCATTAATACTCCCCACTCCGTCTACCACCAAAAGCAATACTAGCAAAACAAAAAACATAACCAACTGAACAACTGAATCCTTAATTTGTTTTTTGAAACGGACGAGCCCCCAAATATGTTACAAAACCATATGTCTAGGGGTAAAAGGTAATGTAATATAGATAGGAGAAACGGAAACCAAGGCCTTAATACAAGAATTTATTCAAAAGCATATGAATAAATATAATAATCAATAATAGTACAAAATAAATGGCTCTACAACTTCAAATTAATACAAACCGGATCACAAAACAAAACTAAAGTTATTCCTTTCCGAAGGGAAAATAACTTATCTAAACAAACAAAGGTTCAACTTCACAAATTAAAGAACAAAACGAAAACAGTTGGCGACAGTAGTACGACGGATGGGGGAAAGACCTTAGAAGTGTTTCCCCAGCGCTGGGCTGGGCATGAATGGGCTATGTAGTGAGAGAGCCGCGGCCGCTAGCTCGATCACGTGACCGTCAGCCAATCAGGGAGGTTGATCAGACCTCCATGGTCATGGCCAACAGGGTTACCCCAGACACACAGCTGATGACAATCAGTCTGTCTGAAGACCCATTAGTATACTCTGCATGGGAGGAGAGTTAGTCTAATACAGGTTCATAACAACTGCTGCACAGATATAGATATATATATATATATTAGAAGACATCTAGGCCTAAGATAATCCACATACATATATATATACTATAACAATATACCACCATATAAATATATATATACTATTAGCAAAAAACATATATCACCCATTCTTGAGATAAGGGACAAAACTTTTTTCAAACTGGATTTTTTTTTTTTTTAAGATACATTCAAATCAAATAGATGTATTTGTAGACACAGGTCTCAACTACCAATCTTGAGAAGGAACAGGTTTTTCGCATAACATTTCTTTCTAAAATGGGACATTTATGCACTTAATACCTGATTCATGTCAACTCCGTCAGACACACTAAAATCCCTTTTAATTGAATTTTATCATTTCAACAATAATATAAAGTCCTCAGTTATCTTATAATGGCTTTCAGTAATCAAGTTAAGTAATACAAATCTTTTAATATTATTTTGTTCCAATATCACACTATTATGAAATATCCAATTTCTCAAAACCGTCATTTCAACCTTTATTTTCAATATTATAACATGAAAACCATGTAAAAAAAAAAAAAAATCATCATTACGTATCATTTCAGTTGGTGTTTCAATACATAAGCACAAAAGATTTGACAGCGAATTTTCTATTTCTTTTGAAATTAACAAAAACATCACGGGACGAACGTCTGACGGAGTTGACGAACATCTGACGGAGTTGACAAGTTTAACTGATTTAGGTTCTAGACCACCTAGGATCTTGATTCTGGTGACTAATCCCACATTTTCAAGGATGAGGAATACAGTGGTACTATTTAGATTTGCCCTGTGAACATGGCAGCCATTTTTCAAAATGGCCGCCAACTTTCTGTTATTTCCCAATAACTCAAGTTCTACACCACCTAGGATCTTGATTCTGGTGACTAATCATACATTTTCAAGGATGTGGGATACATTGGTACTATTTAGATTTGTCCTGTGACCATGGTAGACATTTTTCAAAATGGCCGCCAACTTTCTGTTATTTCCCAATAACTCAAGTTCTACACCACCTAGGATCTTGATTCTGGTGACTAATCATACATTTTCAAGGGTGAGGAATACAGTTGTACTATTTAGATTTATCCTGTGACCATGGATGGTAGACATTTTCAAAAATGGTGGACCTGCTATTATTTTACCAATTTACTCAGGGAATATTATCAGAATAATATAAAATCTGTGAATACATTTCTTACCAAGAATTTTCTTCACCAATGTTTGTAAAGGTGTCTACTAACATATCCCACATTGGTTTCTATTTGACCACACTAGGGGCATGTTTGACAGCTGCTGAAAGTTGGGTACCATCAACAACCAATATAAGGCTAAATGTTCTAAATTTCATTATGCTTTAAGTAGCATTTGGCATGTCAAACTAGGGGCTTTTCATGATTCTGGATCCATTCCAAGCATTAGTTTTGCACAAAAAACACTACGTTGGCTAAAAACGGCCATAGCCATCATCACAGATGTGATGAGGTCAGCACATGTCGGCACATTTGGGCAAGTGGCTATGGCCAAACTAGGGGGTCTATGGCCAAACTAGGGGTCAAACTCCTTGGGCTAAATTCGGTGAGGTGAACAGTGAGCAGTGAACAGTGAGCGAAAGACTGAAGACAGAAGATTTGGCTTCAGGACCATCAGGCAGGATGTGCAGACACTGAAGGCATCAGTGTCTTTCTCTGTGTCCCCAGCATGTCAACCAAAGCAATGTTACCAAATCAAAGGAGCCTTCACCTCATGTCACCTGGGGCTGGGTGAGCAATCGTATCCTGTATCTAAACTCACAACTAAATACAGACACTTGGCCAGACTGCCGTTTGAAAGGGTCAAACCCCTCATCCTGATTGGGGAAGACCACCCCACCTAATCACACCAACCGAACAAGTGAGGTTGGGGCCTCCAGGTGGGCCAGCAGCCATCTGCACAAGACTGGGCTGGACCCTGCAGGAAAGCAATCTCCAGCCAAGACAATGTAAGTTGACTATAACAGAGCCCCAGAACACAGAGCTCAGGAGAAGGATGGAGAAACACTGGCAGGAGGCCACCAAGATACAATGCCCCAGAGACCCAGAGTGTGCCACCACTGGCAGTAAGGAGATCAACTGCTGCAGCAAAGATGTCATGAAAGGCAAGTCTCCACCAAAATAAACCCTGAACCTAATCAGGGTGTCAAGAGACCAAAGTTTCTCCCCCACAGTTCCCTGCAGTGGCCAGTGAAGTCAAACTGTGCATCTGTACCTGAAAGGGGCAAGTCAAAGGCCAGAAAGCCCACCTCCTTTTAATGTCCTGTCAGTAGAAACTCAACCTGCACCTGAAATAAGCCCTTACCTCTCCCAGAGAAAGTTAATCCTTGAAAATGTAATGATTAGTCGCCAGAATCAAGATCCTTGGTGGTCTAAAACTTGAGTTATTGTAAAATAACAGCAGGTGGCGGCCATTTTGAAAAAAAAATGGCTGCTATGGTCACAGGACAAATCTAAATATTACCAATGTACCCCACATCCTTGAAAATGTATGATTAGTCACCAGAATCAAGATCCTAGGTGGTGTAGAACTTGAGTTATTGTAAAATAACAGCAGCTGGCGGCCATTTTGAAAAATGGCTGCCATGGTCACAGGGAAAGTCTAAATTGTACCACTGTATCCCTCATCCTTGAAAATGAGGTCTTAGTCACCAGAATCAAGATCCTAGGTGGTGTAGAACTTGAGTTATTGTAAAATAACATCAGGTGGCGGCTCTTTTGTAATATGGCTGCCATGGTCACCACGAGACAAATCTGTGATGGCCCCATAGCCAAAAATGTTCCTTAAGGCATGCTCTAACTGTGTGCCAAATTAGAATACTGCCCATTATTCAAAAACAATAATTTTATTGTTTTAGGAACACTTTTGTCAACTCCGTCAGATGCACGTCAACTCCGTCAGACACAAAATCTGACGGAGTTGACGTCTGACGGAGTTGACAAAATGGCATTTGTTTTCATCTTAACCCTCTTTAGTACAATGTAGCCATTTTGTTTTTGCTTAATTTTGTTAGCTAAACCTAACCCCTAAACTAAAATAATAAACATTATTTTGGAATGCTTAACAAAGATCATAAAAATGTGCAGACGGAGTTGACATGTAAAAGCTGTGACCACATTGTTATCAACATTGTTTGTTTAAAATATCAAACAATTGAATGCTGTTGCAACAAATATAAATGGGACTTGGAAAAGGAGTCTTCAGGCTAAATCTGTCGACAATATTTTCTGATTAATTTAAGACTTTTAAAAAAACCTGACGGAGTTGACGGAGACGTGGGACGAACATTTGATATGAGATATTTAATAGAAAATATAAATTAAAATTAACTGTGTATATTATTTGCTATGTTGTTGACGATCTACTTTAATTTAGTATGTATATTTATGTGATTGTGACAGTATTAGACACTTTTTTGGCAGTTTGAAATTGTGGCCACTTGCTGGGGACAGGCTAAATACAGGCCTTTTTGGGTACAGGGCCTGCTTTTAACTAATTCAGATGGAATATGAAAACAATTATAATGAAATTAAGGGCATAATAATACACAACTGTATTACACTTAACTTTGCAAGTGCTTTTATTTTTATGAATTAATTTATTTTTTACATAAAATAAGGCTCTTATGTGTGGGACATGTTTTTTCCACTTTTGTCCCTCATCTCAAGAATGAGTGATATATATATTTATAATCCAAATAACACTCATAAATCATAACACTCATAATTAATCATAACCACACACGACCATAGTCGTGACACCGATGAACAGACAAACAATGAACAGACAAACAATAACAGCCCCATGAACAGACAAAGAATAACAACCCCATGAACAGACAAACAATGAACAGACAAACAATGCCACGCAACCCCATGAACAGACAAACAATGAACAACCCCATGAACAGACAAACATTGAACAACCCCATGAACAGACAAACAATGAACAACCCCATGAACAGACAAACAATGCCAAGCAACCCCATGAACAGACAAACAATAACAACCCCATGAACAGACAAACAATGAACAACCCCATGAACAGACAAACAATGCCACGCAACCCCATAAACAAACAAACAATGCCACGCAACCCCATGAACAGACAAACAATGCCACGCAACCCCATGAACAGAGAAACAATGCCAGCCCCATGAACAGACAAACAATAACAGCCCCATGAACAGACAAACAATGAACAGAAAACAATAACAGCCCCATGAACAGACAAACAATAACAACCCCATGAACAGACAAACAATGAACAGACAAACAATTACAATCCCATGAACAGACAAACAATGAACAGACAAACAATAACAACCCCATGAACAGACAAACAATGAACAACCCCATGAACAGACAAACAATGCCAAGCAACCCCATGAACAGACAAACAATAACAACCCCATGAACAGACAAACAATGCCACGCAACCCCATGAACAGACAAACAATGCCACGCAACCCCATGAACAGACAAACAATGAACAACCCCATGAACAGACAAACAATGCCACGCAACCCCATGAACAAACAAACAATGCCACGCAACCCCATGAACAGACAAACAATGCCACGCAACCCCATGAACAGAGAAACAATGCCACGCAACCCCATGAACAGACAAACAATGAACAACCCCATGAACAACCCCATGAACAGACAAACAATGCCAGCTAAATGCAGACTGCGCACGGCTACTATTAATTGGCCTGATGATGAGGGGGGCGTTGCGCTGCTAGGGGCAACCTGTCAAGTTCAAACCACTACACAAGGAAGAAAGAGTTTGAATGTATGACCTACGCTTCAAGAGTTATGGGCCAAATTGTGAGGTGGGCTGTTATTGCGCTGGCAAAGACAATAAATGTGGCCCTGCTGTGTACAAACAGCACAATTCAGCTGGTGAAAGAGTTTTTAAATCCAGCGGACAGACTGAAATCAATCAATAATGCAGAAATGACTCCATAGCTAGTCCAATGTACTAAACCAGTGGTTCTCAAACATTTTCATGTCAAGGACTAATCAACTATGAGAGAGATACCATTCATTGTCTCCACCAGGCCGAAGGCATGAAGAGAGTATGTTTTAACACATTTGTACACAGTCTCTCTATAGCCACGAAACAGGTCTTTCAGATTTTTCATACTCCCTCCTGATGGCTAAGATTGGCTTCCAAAGTTTGCAGGAGTGCTCAGTTTTAATCAAAAGGCCTCAAATCATGAACACAGCGTGTTTCAAATCAACCTCAGGGTGGCGCTAGTACTGGCCGATTTGTGTTTTTACCTACAGTATATAACTGCACCGATCTGTGTAAAACTTTGATTTGTGGCACATTTCATTCATAAATTGTGGAATATCAATATAATGCAAAGTATCACATATACCCATAGGTTTCAGTTTTTATATGATTTGCCGTTTTTCATGATTTTCGACAATGAAGAAAATTGTGAAAATCATGAAAAACTACATACCGATACTATAGTATTCATGGTTTTCTACGACATACTGTAGTACCGGTGCTCGGCTGTCGAGCACAGAGGAAGTTGTAGATCCATGGTCCACCCGGCTATGCAACCCGTTCCACCCATCTGTATTTCCCTTTTATGCCCATATATGGAGATTTCTTGAGTGTGGTTGCAAGTCACACTTGCAAATGAACCAAGTTGTTACAACACATGGATCTCCATTATGCTCGCCCTCAGGGCATCTTACTGGTATTATTATTTTTACCACTATTGCACTATAAGCACACCGAATCGAATGGTGTACGTAGGTCTCTTTTTCCAACCTTTAGAAAGTGGTTATATCAAGTGGAAAACCATAAATAACGTATACATAGGTATAGTAGGTCGCCGAAAAGCATGACTTTCATCTCTTTTTTTATTTTTAAATGAGCACTGATCCGACGTGAGTATTGTAGCATGCTCTCTCCCTCTCTCTGTCGAAGGTTGAAATGCTATAGTACTGTGACAATGGCCCCCAGAAATTGGCATTCCCCTAACAGAGGTAGGAGTAGGACCAAACACAACATAGTTTTTCCTCATCTCTATAAGGGCCGATCCATACTCCTATTTTAGAGCCGAATAAAAGTCGGTTCGGCGCTGTAGAGCCTACAATTTGACGTCATTTGAGGTTCGGGGGGGCGGGTACCGTCCTAAAGTCGGCTCTTCGGTGCTACTGAAATTTTCTGACGAGCCGAAATCATTTCGGCACTACAGCGCCGAAACAGGAGTATGAATCGGCCCTAAGGCCTCCCATATATATTTTATAAAAATATTTACTTAGTGGTAAGACTAGTGATGTCAGATGAATGTGCAGTCCCCCTATTCGTTAGCACAGACAGTGAGAGATATGAAAAATCAAGCCAAAAGGTCATAAAAAATATATAAATATAACATTCAAAACCATATATAAATATAAAAATCCATGTTATTGGGGCCTAACCACCACCAATAGACAATCATTATTTGGTTGCTGAGCCATGTTATTTGAGCCCTGTAATTATCCATCCATCCATCCATCTTCAATCCCTTATCCGGAATCGGATCACCGGAGTAGCAGTTTCAGCTGAGATTTCCACACATTAGTAACTTCCCAGGCCAGTTTGGAGATATAATCCCCACATCTGGTCCTTGGTCTGCCACGTGGTCTCTTCCCATAGGGTTATAATTAATAGAGACGTCACCGGAATTCCCCTCTCATCCACTTGCATTGATTTGCTCACCCAGCGCATGAGGCGTTCACCCCTTCTTCCAGGTTGGAACAGAGTGCATTCTGGGATGCATTTAGGCCATACGTGAACGTGGTGGGCCAAACACATGAACGAGTGCGTCGTACGTGTGTGCGTGTGCGAGCGAGTCATGAACGAGTGCCGCCGTTGTTGTGTATTGGCTCAATGTTTGGCCCAGTGCTGCTCGAGCTGCAGTACCTATTTTGGCCACTATGTCCATTTCATCTCAGTGTTTCCTCTCGGTGGTCGGGCCTTGTCTCTTCCCAGTGGGACAAAGAAACTACGAGTCTCTCTCGCTTGACTGGACTTCGCATTCTATCTGTAAGGAAGATGCCAGCCACCCGTCTGAGAAAACTCATATCGTCCGCTTGTATCTGAAGATTGCGAAGATTAATTGCTCTGTATACAGAGAGCTTTGCCTTCTGGCTCAGCTCTCTTTTCGTCTCAACAGTGTGGTACAGCGACTGCAATATTGCCCCTGCTAATTAATTAATGAAATTGCATAAATGTCAGCGTCCATCTAAAATTAAAACAAAGATGGCTTCCATTCACAACAAAACAGAGCTGTTCAGGGTATGAGAAAGTCTGGGAAAGTATCCCTGTTGACATAAATAACACACAATGGGAGGGAAACAGAATTCGATATGTATAACTAAATGTCGCGAAGCATAATTAGCTGTTGACAACATGACATGGGTGTTATACTAAAAACTGTGACCCATGAAATCAGGTCATCACAGCAAACCGAGGCATGGGTGCACCACATGATCACACGTGATCAGTCCTAGCCAATGAATACGATGACTGAACATGAAACATTATGTGAAGCATTTACCCACAGAACATTTCACCAATTGTAATAACATAGATAGTACAGAGACATGCGGCTTCAGGACCAGAACCATACTGAATATATAAAACACCCACTGGAATCAAATCCTGCCAGAGACGGTCTCATGTGCTTCCACTTCACCATATCCCTCTCAGCTTCCCTACTGTCTATCTCAATAAAGACAGAAAAAAGACAAGTGCCCGTCGCCCACTATCCTAAAAAAAAGAAGAAAAAAAACACTCAAGAAATCATGACCTCATATGAAATCTGAAATGACACTTCCTGCTGTATCTCAACCAGGATATGTTGGATTTAATCCCTTATAGTAGATAGTAGCCGTATACCATTACCTACACACCACACATATACCCTGCAGCCATACAGAACACCAAGACACTCCTATCAATGCTGCAGTGGAGGAGACAGAAAGAGAGGAGGTATACCCCAGGTAAAGAGACACCCCTGGAGGGAACAGTGACACAGTGGAGCCACTATTCTTCTGCTCACGCTCAGCCAGAGTGATTAATAACCCCGGTGCCCCATAATCTCTCCATCATCTATCTATGTAAATGCCCCCAGACCCGCAGCGCCTGCACGCTGTGACTGATGGCTTGCTTGTGTGTGTGTGTGTGTGTGTGTGTGTGTGTGTGTGTGTGTGTGTGTGTGTGTACGTGCATGCATGCGTGCATGGGTGCATGTATGTGTGTGTGTGTGTGTGTGTGTGTGTGTGTGTGTGTGTGTGTGTGTGTGTGTGTGTACGTGCATGCGTGCGTGATGGGTGCATGTATGTGTGTATGTGTGTGTGTGTGTGTGTGTGTGTGTGTGTGTGTGTGTGTGTGTGTGTGTGTGTGTGCATGCGCGTGCGTGCGTGCGTTGTGCTTGTATCCAGGCATCAATATGTAGCGTACTGTATGTTCTGGTGTTCTGTATATGCCCGACGTGCTGTATTTGTTTTTGTATATGGACCGGCCAAAAGCCCCCCCACACTCCCCCATACCTTCCATTTTGGAAGTGGTCCCGATTTCCGACCAATAGATGAATATATGGTTTAGAAAGTCATTAATATAGCTTAGATCATCTATTGTTCTCAATAAAAAACTACTGTTGCAAGCAATGCTTTTAGAGAGCTGCTACAATGCGTTAAGTGTTGGAGGATTGGCAACTGCAGGGAATAATTGTAATTACTTCCCGATGATTTCCCCACCTTTATACTATCATTTGAACACCATGCTGTTACGCATAAATTAAGTATTTATTTTTGTTTTGTCAGAAAGGAAGATGAGATCACACTGAAATATTTCCACTCTATTCTACAATTCTACAGAACTCTACGGTTGCCTAAAGAAGTGAGAACTATTCCACTAATATCACATATATCTTGATATCTGTTAGCAAATAAGCAAAATAAAGTAATTTAATTCCAAATATTTAATTCCGATGTAATTGCAATCCTGTAATGAAGTTGATCTTAATATGTCATTCTATATACGCTGCTATACTGTACCTAAAAAAACACTGAAACTATGTACAAGTTCTTGGGTTTTATTTGACACCATACTGTATAATGACATTCCCAAAAAAAGGATGCCAGGTTTAATGTGGTTAACAAGGAGCCATTTCCTTCTACACATGTCCAGTGGCCTTGCCAGTTGCCGCCGTGTAGAGATGGTGTCCAGAGATACTGGGAGGTCGGGGTTCAATCCCTATTTCCTGGTCTATAGAATGTGCATTGGTACCCAATGCCCCATGCTTGTGCTTGGCACTCAGCATCAAGAGTCCCTATGAAATACGACATATCCAGGGTGTGTACAAGCTGCCTCACAAATGTGATGTGTGTATATGGCATGCATACAGCATGTGTTTGTCTATGGCTGATCTGTGGGCAGATGAGGGACGATCTGGAGTACTCACTGAGACAAGAGGGCTTTGCTTGTGTTGTTGTTGAACCATGAGGTCCCTGGGGCAGGCAGGGGCAGAGAGAGAGAGAGAGAGAGAGAGAGAATACAAGGGGGATAATGTAAAGGTCAAGGAGTCACATTGTCTTAATGTGCAGTTGGCTCACATTGTCAGCTAACGTTGTTAGCCAACTGCAGGGAGAGAAGACGACAAACCAGGACAACTAGAAACAACTGCTTCCCTGTCTTCTGTGGTGCTTCCCTGTCTTCTATGGTGCTTCCCTGTCTTCTATGGTGCTTCCCTGTCTTCTATGGTGCTTCCCTGTCTTCTATTGCTTCCCTGTCTTCTATGGTGCTTCCCTGTCTTCTATGGAGCTGCAGGCTTCTTCCTGCTTCCTATGGTGTTTCCCATGATGACTCCTATAATGCTTATAGCAGGGAGTGTTGGGCGAAGTGATGGAGCTTCCGGTTCGACGCTTCGGCACTCCATGGGCCTATGAAACTTTAACTGTTCAACTTTGTTGAACTTTAATGCGTCTGGATGCATTGACCCTTATTAATAGTAACTTCAACTTATATAACACCTTTCAAAAACATCAACATCAACAAAAGAAAACAATCTTTTGTTACACAGTACAACATAGAGCAATGCCCTGTGCTCAGAGCAACAGCATACTAGTAATTCCCACGTGGAAGAAAAGCCTTAGAAATGTAGTTTCTAACAAAAGAACACTGATGTCCTTGTGCAGGAGTCACGGAATCGTCAAACAATTGATTGAATAGCCTACTTTATCAGAAATGTAAACAGCACGTGGCACATTGAAGCCAAAAGGATAATACAAAAAGGTCGAGGGGACTTGTTTCCATTGTGGTCAATTCAACACACGCATTCCACACCCCCTCAGGGAGTGCAGTGCCCGGTGTTGAGTCTGTCGGATAGCCGGTTGTCCAGAACCAGCACAAAAGCCTCTGCCCGGGCTCTGGAACTGACCCCTATATCTCCATATATGGAGCTGGCCTGTTCTGACAGCACAATGATTGTTCTGACATCTGCATAGACTCCATATGTGGGCATGCCTGACAAATAACTCCATATATGGGCATAAAAGGGACACAGACATAATAACTGGGAGGGGCATGCATTTCCAACTTCATCGCTCCAAGTAGACCAGTGCCCAATGGGTAGCGCTGCAGTGCATTCAATTCACAGCACTTCAAATAACATAGTTAATACGTATGGCACTGGTCCTATGAGAAGCATTTGTCATTGTAAATCCCATGAGCAAATTCATATTTGCCAAATAAACTACGCAAACAGATGTATGCGAAATGACTGCTGTGTGGGCCTCCTGAGAGGCCCTGATTTGAGTCATGGACATACAGTATAGACATGAGAAGGTCTAGTAGGACCTTTTCATTTTGTTTGTGCTGTTTTTTTTCCCGGTAAATGTTTTATCACACGATTTTTGCAACCCATTTTTTCACCCAGTGTCAATTATCTAATGTAATCCATGGGCGCTACACTTCGTCTGCCAACATGGGGAGGGCAGCGGACTGACCTCATGCGTCCTTCTATGCATGAGGAGTCCAAGCTGCTTCTATTCACCTGACAGGGGGGAGTTTCCCCGGCCGGATGTAGCACGTGGAAGGAAGACGTAATTCTGACCAGTTCCTTTCCCCTCCATCAGGCTCCCCGGGTGGCCAGGGGGAGGCAGTTTAGAGACCAGGATTACTGCATGTTTTTTTGTGAGGGTACCTACCCTAGGGGACACGGGAAGAACATGCAGCAAACTCCATACAGAATGGCCCTTTTGCCAACCTCACCTCGGGTATGGGCACTGATGACGCGGAGGAGAGAGCACGCCCCCAGCGCCCCGAGCGGGAATCGAACCCAGGACCTTCTAGCTGTGAGGTGACAGCACTACTGACTGTGCCACCGGGAATCGAACCCAGGACCTTCTAGCTGTGAGGCGACAGCACTACCGACTGTGCCACCATGCCCCCCTGTTTGTGCATCTGTAATGTCTGTATGACCCACCCATGACAAATGTATAATGTGGTTGCCTGGAGTATGCTCGCATATGAAAGGCAGGCAGTCTGCTGGATCCATGTACGTGTCTGCTCCCTGTTATACACACAGTATATGTAAGCACCTGGCGGCAGTCTAATGATACAGTTGACCAATCAGTAAACCTTTTCGGAAAGACCTATGGATATATTATGCCTTCAATATTCTCTGTATTTCATGACGCATAACAGTTTTGTTGGATTCAAAGTAAAACAAACAAGCAATTAGGCATATAGCCTATAAAATGGGTTTATGTGATTTTGGAAACGTCTATCTGGGTGAGCTAGCTTTAGTGTGCCACAGGCGCGCAGCCACAGGTGAGCCTGGGTGGGCCTAGCCCCACCTATGTCTGAACTGGGCCCAGCAAAAAAAATTTTTTTTTAAAAAACATTAAAAAAAAAAAAAAATATCATATGATGAGTCACAGTATTACATAATGTGGATGCAATCACTGCATTCAATTTATGAAAATATGGCAGTGGGTTGTATCATTATAATATTCATCTTTTCCTATTTGGATCCATATAGCCTATGATAACCACTGGCACTGCCTACTGTAGTTTGTCCATCTGTACCTGCATAGATTGATTGGTCATGCCTGCCTGATGCCTGTCATCATGTGCTTGTTTCTAGAATGCAGCAGATTTGTTTTTCTTCACCCTGGAAACTTAATGTGTCTTTGTTTTTGATTAAATATAAAGGAGAAGCCTCTCTGAGAGTATCCTAAATGTTAGCCGCACAATTAAATGTCAAACCTTTATAGCAAAGTTTTTGGAAAGAAAGGAAGTCAGCAGTCCTATAGGAGCTACTGTAGGCCTACAACAGTTGTATCCTGAGGACTTCACCTTTACTGGGCAACTCCACAACAACAGCGTCCGACCTTGATTATGGATTACTATACGTGATTGAAGATTTGAAGACATCAAAGGTCATAATTGAAATGTTTGCCGAATTCATTGATTGTGCCCAAGTTGTCTGCTGCTATGCTATGGGGTGCTATTTGCTAATTAACTTGAGGGGCGCTAGCCAGCTTTGAGGGTTTGTGTAAACACAAACATGGAAGACGAAGTTGAGGACACAAATTGTGATTGGCAGGCATGAGATGATACATATATGTATGATAAGAGTGCCCCTCACTTCACACGGGTGTGATTTTTTGTTTAACGGTATATTTGGGAATGTGATGGATGAAGTAAGTTGTAGCAGTCTTTACACCTGTCAATCTCTAAGACGCCTGACTTAATATTTGTAGGACATTTAAGGCAACAAAATGAGTATTAGTTAATTAAAAATGAGTATTAATTAATTAATTAATGGTAAAATGTTGTCCAGTTTGCCCACCCAGATGGTCCCAGGCCCAGCTAATAATTAATTCCTGCCTGCGCCACTGGTGTGCCGGGGGAATAAAATGGATGAGCATGCCTCGCTATATGGCGTTTGACCTATGTCCAAGCAGGCGGCTGGCAAATGGTCCAAGTTGACCCCAGAATTGCAGTTTGCTGTTGATTTGCAAACAACACAACCCCAACTGCACCTCTCCTCCTATATCGACACACGGTGAGTGCCCAAAATACCAAACACACACCGGCGGGGAAAAACACACCACTTCGCCTCTCCTCCGGAAATAGTAAATTCACCTGTCCATTGCACACCTCACATCAATCTGCCCCAAAATAGCGCCCATAGTCTTGTTTAAAGTAGGATGTCCGCTCTTCCAAGTACTTCGTTGTGGTATAGTAGTGTATACAGTGCAGCAGGAAAGCAGGAAAGGCCCAAGGCAGGAGTGAAGGCTTTGGTTCGATTTCAACATAGCCGATTATAAAAGGGACATGTCATTCCAGAGATGGGAGACTTATACTGCACTATCACTGGGAGCACAAAATTGCCAAATAAAGTAATAAAGTTTATAATACTAATAATAACTAGATTATTTTAAACCTATTATAACATAATTTCCCAGAAGATTATTTCAACACAATTTGCATTTAAAATCAATGAATGAATGAATTATTATTGCATGTCTCACTTTAGCCCTCAATGGCCCACTGAGACAGATCAGCAATTACTTTCCTCGATTCGATCCAAGATAGCTCCCACTAGAGCCCTAAAAATAACTATATATGCAGTCCCTCTGAGGACGGTGAGCTACTGTACATGTGGGACCCAATGTGGAAAAATTATAGTTATACTGTAGGCCAGTGGTCCCCAAACTGTATTGGCCGTGCACCCCCTGTTACCTCCTGACCTAGCTGACGCACCCCCTAACACCAAGTCTCGTTGTATTTGGCTGAAAATTATAATTTTTTAATATGATTATGGCAAATAATCAATCAATCAATCAATCAATCAATCAAAACTTTATTTGTATAGCACATTTCATACAGCAAGTGCAACTCAATGTGCTTCACAGTTTACAAATATAAAAACACCAAAGGAGATGGAAAAACAAAGAAGACAAAAAGAAGAAAACATTTAGGAAAATCATTATAGATAAACATAAACAAGGATAATGGTATGAGCTAATTAAACGCAATGTTAAAAAGGTATGTCTTAAGGTTTCTTTTAAAAATGTCCGTGGATTCAGAGAGCCGCAGGTTAACTGGCAGGCTGTTCCACATTACAGGACCATAATGGCTAAAGGCTGCTTCTCCATGCCTTTTAGTCTTAGGTCTAGTCTAGGAACCTCTAAGAGAGCAGTTCCCGAGGATCTAAGAGCTCTTCCAGGCACGTACCCAGGGAGCATTTCGGACAAATATGTAGGTGCATTACCATGGATAGATTTAAAAACCAGCAGAAGGACCTTAAAATCAATTCTAGATAAAACAGGCAACCAGTGAAGGGATTTTAAAATGGGTGTGATGTGTGCTCTCCGTCTGGTCTTGGTAAGTACGCGTGCTGCTGCATTCTGGACTAGTTGTAGCCGGGCAACTTCTTTTTTGGGGACACCAGATAGGAGAGCATTGCAGTAGTCTAGCCTGCTAGTGATGAATGCGTGCATCAGTCTTTCTGTGTCAGCTTGTGAGAGAAACCCACGGACTCTGACAATATTCCTCAGGTGATAAAAGGATACTTTGGTGATGTTGCTGATGTGGGCCTTGAAATTTAGGTTTGAGTCAAGTATGACACCAAGGTTTTTTACCTGATCCTTGGTGCTTAATGAGCAGGATTTTAGTTTGTGAGATATTTGTTCCTTGTGGGGGCCATCTCCGATAACTAAGATTTCCGTTTTGTCTTTATTTAGCTGGAGAAAGTTTTCTGACATCCAGACATTGATGTCCGAGATGCAGTTTATTAGGGTGTCAATGGGGCTGAGGTCCTTAGGGGATGCAGATATATAAAGCTGTGTGTCGTCCGCATAGCTATGGAAATCAATTTTGTGTCTCCTGATGACATTGCCAAGTGGCAGCATGTACAAATTAAAAAGCATAGGACCTAGAATAGAGCCTTGGGGAACCCCACATGTCATCTCCGTCTTTTCAGAGGTATGGTCACCCAGGGCTACAAAGGACTCTCGACCTGTCAGATAGGATCTGAACCACTTGAGGACAGTGCCAGAGAGACCAACGTGGTGCTCAAGTCTGTTCAGGAGAGTGTTGTGGTCGATGGTATCAAACACTGCGGACAGGACGGACAGGTGCTTAGTGTCAGCGTTCACTCTAAGGTCATTTATGACCTTGACTAGGGCCGTCTCTGTGCTATGATTTGGTCTGAATCCAGACTGGAATAGTTCAAGAATATTATTATTGTTTAAAAACTCATGTAGTTGATTAAATACCAGTTTTTCTAAAATCTTACTTAAGAATGGAAGATTTGATATGGGCCGATAATTACTGAGGAGTAGGCTATCCAGGTTATTCTTTTTGAGGATTGGTTTTACAATGGCAGTTTTGAGTGATTTGGGGAATGTGCCTATGAGCAGGGACTGGTTGACCAGGACTAGTAGCTCCTCGGATAGTGAGTTGAAAACCGTTTAAAAAAATGCGGTGGGGATAGGGTCAATGGAGCAGGTGGAGGATTTTAATCCTGTCACCACTTTGGTGATCATTTCGAGATCCACTGGGGTAAAGTGGACTAGGGAGTGATCACTGTGTGCATGGTTAAGGTCAGCAGTGTTTGCTGGTCTCGGAGTTATGTTTGACCTGATTGTAATGACCTTGTCTCTGAAGTAGGCTGAAAATTCGCAAAATTTGCATTTTTTAGTTGTAAGGAAATCGCTGGGATATTGGAAGGGGGGGTTTGTTAAACTATCAATGGTGGAAAAAAGTATTCTAGGGTTGCTTTGATTTTTTAGGATGAGTTCTGAAAAATGTGCTTGCCTAGCCTCTCTGAGGATTGTATTGTATGTTTTCTGTTGTTCCTTAAGTATGTCAAAATGAACTTGTAGTTTAGTTTTTCTCCATGTACGTTCGGCTTTCCGACAATGCCGTTTTTGCTCGTTTACTGACTAATTTTTCCATGGGGGCTTCTGTTTGGAGGAGAGCTTTTAAATTTTTATAGGCGCTACAGAGTCAAGAGTTGACCTTAATTTATTATTAAAGGCCGTAACTAATTCATCAACGGATGAGGGCAGGGTGAGGGTGGGTATGCTATTTAGACAGTGTGCAAACTGTTCAGCTACTTCAGGGGTAATGTAGCGCTTTTTTACAAGGCGGTCAGTATTGTACAGTGGTACCGGTAGACATACAGTGAACTCAATGAAGAAATGGTCAGAGAACACAACATCTGTGGCTGAAGAAATATGTGCAGTGAGCCCACGTGTAATGACAAGGTCTAGTGTGTGACCACATTTATGTGTTGGACCCTTCACGTGTTGAGCAAAGCCCAGATCATTTAATAGGGAAATAAAGTCTATGGCTTTTTTGTCTGTTTTATTGTCAATATGTAGGTTTACGTCACCAGTAATAATTATCTTATCAAAATTGGTAGTTATGATAGATAGAAACTCTGAGAAATCTGTTAAAAAGTTGGGCAGCTTTGGTGGTCTATAGACTGTTATTACTAAAGTGATACCTTGGCAGTTTAGTAGGCAGGCATGATATTCAAAGGACTTAAATTGATCAAAGGAGATGCTCGTAGAGTTTAACCCCTTTGTGATTATAGAGGCTGTCCCTCCACCCTTCTGTACGTGTCTGCTACAGTAGAATAAATCATAATTAGGGGGGGATGTCTCAATAAGAACAGCCGGGGCATCGGTGGTAAGCCATGTTTCTGTTAAAAACAGGCAGTCCAGCTTGTGTGTTGTAATTAGGTCTCTAACTAAAAACGTTTTATCTTTATTAAGGGACCTTATATTTAAAAGTGCCATTCGTAGAACCTCTGGTTTGTGTTTTGTCGGGGGAAGCTCGATGGAAGGTGTGATTGATAATAAATTGGAAAAAATAGGATTTGCTGTTAGATGTGATGGTACTGCAGGACGTTTAAGATGATTACTGTTCGGCCTGGGAGTAATTCTAACAGGGATAGAGTGAGCGTGTAAATATGAATTGAAATGTAAATATGAATTGAGGTGTAGATATGAATTAAAGTGTTTTGGTCCGAGCCCAGTGGAGATGGGGCGGAGGAACAGGGCGGAACTATACTGGGATAGACCCCAAGGGGCCAGCTAGGCACTCCAATGTTGAAGCGCTGGTCCCTAGTGGTAAGAGGAAGGACTGCAGGCGGACCCGTGGATTCTTGACGAGGAAACCCCGTGCAACCGAGCGCCCAATGTAAAGCCCAGGTGCACTCTGGGTGCACTTCCGCATTTGGACACCAAAATTTGGTGTCCAAATGCGGAAGTGAAATGCTGAATCAGCGAAATAGACGGTACTTCCGGCAGCCTTCCGGGTGCTTCAAAACGCCACTGAGCAACTTCCACTGACATGAATAGCGAAGGGGGCGGAGCTTCGCGCTAGTTTAGTCTCTATCCTTTTAATACTCTATGGATAGACCGGGGGGAGTCGGGGGACGTCAATAGTAGACGGACCTATCTGTATTCTGTGGTCAGTGCTGTGTGGTGGACACCGCGGGCCATGTTATGCGCTAGCATTTTACTGATTTTGCGGATTAAAGAGAGGGAAGCAGAAATATCCTTCACTATGGAGTCACCTACAATCAGAAGTGTAGGGGGTGGCGCGGTGGATGGAGCATTGTTATCAATGGGCTGATTCACTTTGTTTATATAGGTGTATGTATGTATAGGACTAGTAGCGTGCCGAAGTTTGTGCTATTGCCATTGGCAAAATATATGCATTGGGCGTTTAAGTTAAAATGCTCAAAAACTACAAATCATTTCAAAGTAAAAGGTGACAATTTATTCAAATAATTATGAATGAATAAATAAAATAAAAATGCATTAAACATAAAATTGCTATAAAGAACAATCACATGTATCATAAATTTGCTGTATGTCCAAACCATTCTAGATCTGTCTGTCTGTCTGTCTGTCTGTCCGTCCGTCCGTCCGTCCGTCCGTCCGTCCGTCCGTCCGTCTGTCTGTCTGTCTGTCTGTCTGTCTATTTATCTATTCATGTATACTTCCTATACTTGTTTTACTTCCTATACTTTACAACAGAGTAGGCTATGTTTATATATCTCTTCTTTCAGGGTTCTTTAATCAATAAACCGTTTATAATTTATATTCATTGTCGTGTATTGGTTACTGAAGTCACATGACCAGGAAGCAAGCAGGTAACGACAGGTAACATAAATGTATAGGGACACCAAAGGTGATGTAACAGGATGTTATGATTGAGACCGGCAAGTCGACAGGAGCGGTCATGATAATAAAGAAACCAGAAAGACAATCTTATGTATATGATTCAATTCAGTAAGGATATAAGAACACAACATTCATGATGTTAATTTAATTTAATATAACACGTTTGTGAGTGCATGCAGGCTGCCTACTTCCACTCGCTGGTGCGTGTGTGTGTGTGTGTGTGTGTGTGTGTGCGTGCTGCTTGTAAATCCACACACAGCTGCAGCGGATGAGATGAGTCCATTCACTCTGACGGAACCAACCAACCAATGACCGATGGACTTTCCAATGACGTGTTTCAACAGATCCGGATACTCTAGGTTTAAAATGGACGCATGCGGTGCAGTGGCAGTGTGTTTGGGGCGTAGCTGCAGCAAGGTAAGGTTTTTATCCACCATTAACTCTATTGTGTAAACATTAGAGTTGTTAGAAGGACTGTTGGTTGTTTATTGTGACACTAAATGGACAACATTATGAGGAATTAGTTGGTCCTTTTTGAGAAGCAAACAAGCTAAACTAAACCAGTGGGAAGTTAATCACTACATTTTATTGAAGTTGGGCTAGGCTACTGTGGAAAATATGTTGTAGGCTACTTTTATACTACACTACAATTATTTGGAAACTTTTAATTGCTAGTTACTTTGTCGATTTGGATTATTAAAATAAACAGCCTAGCTACATTGCAGTTATTTACCACTATGGCTACAACCACATTTTGAAATTTGAAAGTAGGGGAGAGCGGGGTCAGTTGGTGCGGTAGGACGGTTGCGCCTCAGACTGGATACCATACAACGCCTTTTCGTCGCATATTTCCGGTGACGTCATTCGATTCCACAGTGCCCGAAAGCCTTGCAGAGAAAAAATTATCCATTTCCGCCTAAAATTGACGGAGCTACAGACCCTTTTGTGTTTTTGCACGCTTTAAGTAGCGGAGACTGGAAGAGAGACAGGTCGGTTGACGCGCATTTTACTAATTCCCTCCCTGCACAGAGATTAATTAATTTCAAGTAACCAAACTTTTTTGTGAACAAGATACACTTGTCCTCTCCCATTACACCGAGTGTTTTTTAATTTTGGTGAAACGAGTCGGACGCAATCGGCAAGCAAAGTGATCTCGCTCTTACTTCCGCGTCTTTCGTCCTTGCTCTTGCTTTTGACAGGACGAAAGGTTTTTTTTCTTTGCTTGCCGATTGCGTCCGACTCGTTTCACCAAAATTAAAAAACACTCGGGGTAATGGGAGAGGACAAGTGTATCTTGTTCACAAAAAAGTTTGGTTACTTGAAATTAATTAATCTCTGTGCAGGGAGGGATTAGTAAAATGCGCGTCAACCGACCCTGCTCTCCCCTAGCTTATCTACAAGCTCACAATGCATTGTGATGCAATGCATTGTGAGATTGTAGATCTGCTATTTTCAGATTTGTTTTCTTTCAAACATTTGAAATGGGACATATCTGCATAATGAGCTACATTTGGCATTTTGTTAGTGCATTTTGATGCCATACCCTTTTACTTTAGTACATCATGGTAACACAAGTTGTAACTGTGGCTCAGACACATTCATAAGATTAAACTAAATGTCTCTGCTGGATGGAAAACTCAAATGTACAAACGTACACATGCATACAAAAGTAGCAGATCTACATGCCAATTTCTACCATACAGAGCAACTTTAAAGGTCCACTTCACCCCTTTTGCAGCCAGATCTTATTTGAATGATTTTTGAGACAAACACTTTCCTGGGGTTTTTATGTGTTTTTAGTTATTTTATTATTTCAAAGTGTCTATGGACTCCATGATGTCATGGACACCTGGCTCACTTCCTTCCTGAACTACAATTCCCACAATGCTTTGGTCCACTGCTCCTCCTTGTGGATAGGGGAGGGCTGTCTTGCTGAGACAACAGTCCAGGAAGGAAGTGAGCCCAGTGTCCATGACATCATGGACTCTTTGAAATACTAAAATATCTAAACGCATAAAAACCCCAGGAAAATGTTTTTTGTCTCCCAAACATCATTAAAATAAGATCTGGTTGCAAAAGAAAAATGCAAGAATTTCCTAAAGACGTATTTTCTACAATGTATAAAATCTGGATAAAGAGTAATGTTGGTGTATGTTTGTGTCTTACAGGTTGATCATGTGACCTTGGTGTCATGCAGTGACCTTGGCTGCAGTCATCAGGAGATGGCTGGTATTGGTAATAGAGTGTCTACTCGGCTGGGCTGAAACGAATAACGGTGTCAACGAACGCTCCCTGAGATTACGAGGCGTACGGTGCTCGGGACGTATTGTGCCATACAACCTACGCGGCTCTATTAATACCGGCCATCTTCAACCGAGCGACGGAAGGCCCCACATGGTATGTACCTGGATTACATGTGGCTGTAGTAGAAACTAGGGCTGTCTTCATAAAATAAATGGTTGCACAAGGCAGATTATAGCTCTAGACTGTGTGTAATAAAGGTGACACAGCCCTGTCAGTGACTTTTATGACTTCCAAAATGTCATCCTGTAGGCCGACAACTAATTTTCTTTCCCCCTGCCATTTCAGAAAGTGAAGCTGACTGGAGGTGTGAACTCTATGCTGTTGCCACTGCTGGGTGAACTCTATGCTGTTGCCACTGCTGGCTGCTGTTAGCAGTGAAGGTTAGTTAACCGTCTGATTCCTGCTGCTTGTTTAAGTGGGCTACATGCTACCATACCGTAGGTTGTCTTTCGCGCCATGTATAGTTTCACTTAATTTGTGTGTATAATGCCAGTCCACATCACCGTTATGTGATGTTTGTTGAGGCATGTGATTTATTTATCGTTTAACATAATTTACGGGTAAAGTCTGTCCACATCCACATCACATATGTATGTTCTCTTGTGTCTCCTTTCTCTTCTCTATTCTTTGGATTTAATAAAGTTATTTATTTTTTGTTGTCATAGTTTTTAATCGCATTTTGCTTTATTTAGGTTATTTATTTCTTCTTGCCTATCTATTGCCCTAGTTCTTCACTAGTGTTTTATGCGTGTACAAATGTGATGTGGAGGTATGTTTATGTCTTGCGTCATTATGGTAGCATGTAGCCCCTTAACACTGTGTTTACAGCTTACTATGCTGTAGGTCTGTGCAAACTAACAAGAGGAAGCAAATGATGGCCGCTGTGTCATTTGTTTCCTTGGTTGTTGTGTGTTTTGTTTAGTGCTGATATTGAAGGTAAGTGAGCGTAGTTTATTATCCTTGACTGTTGGGCAGAAACCTTGTATCGCCATAGTTCAATCTTTAGTAAATAAATTTCCTTACTTGGTCATGCTACAGTGTCACACACAAGTAGCAAATGGCCAATCTCACGAGGCAAATGCATTATTGAATATTTAACATTATGTAGTATTCTGTTTTTCTAATATATTGAACCAGTGAAGTATCAGCAAGAGCTTGTGACTAAATAATAACATTGGAACACAGATTATTATATTAATAATATTGGATCACAGTAGTTTTTTAGTCCAGAAAAGTAACTGTTTTGGATGTACAAGGTTTCTACCCAACCTCTCTCTCTTCTATTCTTTGCTTTAATAAAGTTATTTTTTTGTGGTCAGAGTTTTTAATCGCATTTTGCTTTATTGTATTGTAATTTCTAATTTATTTCTTTCCTATCTATGACACTAGTTCTTCACTAGTGTATGTGTGACTCGGGTCATGTCTCGTGTACAGTTTCTCACTTGAAGCTGTTTCATGTAATTTACCAGTAAAGCGTCAACACGTCAGTTCACATCAGATATGAACACAGGCCGATATGTGATGTGCATTCATGTGTTTTTTTAAAGGTGATATTTCACAGCAATTGCGGATGGCTTGTTGTTCACGTCTGTTGGCATTGCGCCATACGAATTGTGTTTATTGCTGTTGTATGTTGTGTACTAATGTTCGTAGTATTGCTGACAAATACTGGGGCGCAAAGAATGCTGCTACCTCGTATCATTTATGTCAATCGTCCACAAATGGCATAAATTGTACATTTTGCCCCATGTTTCCTACATGGGACAACTAGATAGACAAACTTGTGCCACGGAAACTTAAGGCCAACTGCTTGGGCAGAGACCAAGAACATCTATTTTGTTCATGTTCATAAAGTGCTCAAAGTTCTTAAAGTGAAAAGTGCAGCAGCAAACATCTAGGTCATAAGACCATTGTTGGTGCTATATTATCAGATCTAATTTGTGAGTAAAGCTTCATTATGTAAGCCCACATCACCTATGAACACAGGCCCGGTATGTGATGTGTGTTTATGTCTTGTCTCATTTCACATTTGTGAGTAAGGCTTCATCATGTCCTCCTACATCACATAATGTACATAGGGTAGGGTTAGGGCTAGGTATGTGATGTTGGTTGATGTGATGCATGTCTTTTATAATGTGCGAGTGAAGCTTCATCGCGTCAGTTAACATCACATTATGTGGTGTGTATTGATGTGATTTATTTATGCTTCCATTTGCACAGCTAAAACTTCATCATCCATGCCGGTCAGTAGGCGAGGCATCGACGATGGGCCTATGACCCAAACGTTTTCTGCTGCACTTTTCACTTGTAGCACTTTGCAGCACTTTATGAGCATGACAAAATAAATGTCTTAGTTTATGTCTGTGGAGTTTTCCTTAATGTATTTGTGGTGTGAGTCTTCTTTCAATTGTATAAAGACATAATCATGGCTATCATTCAAATTGAGTGTTTAGGCTATCTTTTTATTATCTTGCCGCAGGAGGTCGGCAAGAGTAAGTTAAACATATTTAGCAAAATTTAAACTAATGACTGATTTTGGACCTGTAAATTATAAAACAAAAAACTATGGCACTGGTGTGGTACTCCTGGTTTACCAGAATGGGGTTCAACTCCCTGCGGTGCCCTCAATTTGTTTTTACATGGTTCATTTTCTGCTCATTGTGCGCGCTATAGTATGCCGTACGATATGGGCTATGGTCCAAAATGATGAGAAACGAGCATAACTTTTTTTTTTCAAAAAACATGGGCTATAACCCATCGTTTTTGTCAAATTGCGGAAATTGCATGACAAGGCGGAAATGGAAATGGAAATTGCGGATTTTTTTTCCATTTTTTTATTTTTTTTAAATCCTCAAATGTAGAAAAACGGCGCGCTATAGTATGCCGTACGATATGGGCTATGGTCCAAAATGCTGAGAAACGAGGCTAACTTTTTTTTTTCAAAAAACATGGGCTATAACCCATCGTTTTTGTCATTTCGTCATTTTTTTCAAATCTTCAAAAAGGATGAAAAACGGCGCGCTATAGTATGCCGTACGATATGGGCTATAGCCCATGGTCCAAAATGATGAGAAACGAGGCTAACTTTTTTTTTTTCAAAAAGCATGGGCTACAACCCATCCTTTTTGTCGAATTGCGGAAATTGTAATTGTGGAAATTGCGGATTTTTTTTTTCAAATCCTCAAAAATGATGAAAAACGGCGCGCTATAGTATGCCGTACGATATGGGCTATAGCCCATCGTTGTCATTTCGTCATTTTTTTCAAATCTTCAAAAAGGATGAAAAACGGCGCGCTATAGTATGCCGTACGATATGGGCTATAGCCCATGGTCCAAAATGATGAGAAACGAGGCTAACTTTTTTTTTCAAAATTTCAAAAAACATCAGCTATAACCCATCGTTTTTGTCGAATTGTGGAAATTGCGGATTTTTTTTCTCCAAATTCTCAAAAATGATGAAAAACGGCGCGCTATAGTATGCCGTACGATATGGGCTATAGCCCACGGTCCAAAATGATGAGAAACGAGGCTAACTTTTTTTTTCAAAAAACATGGGCTATAACCCATCGTTTTTGTCATTTCGTCATTTTTTTCAAATCTTTAAAAATGATGCAAAACGGCGCGCTATAGTATGCCGTACGATATGGGCTATAGCCCATGGTCCAAAATGATGAGAAACGAGGCTAACTTTTTTTTTCAAAATTTCAAAAAACATGGGCTATAACCCATCGTTTTTGTCAAATTGCGGAATTGCGGAAATTGCATGAAAAGGCGGAAATGGAAATTGCGGAAATTGCGGATTTTTTTTCAAATCCTCAAAAATGATGAAAAACGGCGCGCTATAGTATGCCGTACGATATGGGCTATAGCCCATGGTCCAAAATGATGAGAAACGAGGCTAACTTTTTTTTTCAAAATTTCAAAAAACATGGGCTATAACCCATCGTTTTTGTCATTTCGTCATTTTTTTCAAATCTTCAAAAATGATGAAAAACGGCGCGCTATAGTATGCCGTACGATATGGGCTATAGCCCACGGTCCAAAATGATGAGAAACGAGGCTAACTTTTTTTTTCAAAATTTCAAAAAACATGGGCTATAACCCATCGTTTTTGTCATTTCGTCATTTTTTTCAAATCTTCAAAAATGATGAAAAACGGCGCGCTATAGTATGCCGTACGATATGGGCTATAGCCCATGGTCCAAAATGATGAGAAACGAGGCTAACTTTTTTTTTCAAAAGTTCAAAAAACATGGGCTATAACCCATCGTTTTTGTCAAATTGCATGAAAAGGCGGAAATGGAAATGGAAATGGAAATAAAATGGAAATTGCGGATTTCTTTTTCCATTTTTTCATTTTTTTCAAATCCTCAAAAATGATGAAAAACGGCGCGCTATAGTATGCCGTACGATATGGGCTATAGCCCATGGTCCAAAATGATGAGAAACGAGGCTAACTTTTTTTTTCAAAATTTCAAAAAACATGGCCTATAACCCATCGTTTTTGTCATTTCGTCATTTTTTTCAAATCTTCAAAAATGAGGAAAAACGGCGCGCTATAGTATGCCGTACGATATGGGCTATAGCCCACGGTCCAAAATGATGAGAAACGAGGCTAACTTTTTTTTTCAAAATTTCAAAAAACATGGGCTATAACCCATCGTTTTTGTCAAATTGCATGAAAAGGCGGAAATGGAAATGGAAATAAAATGGAAATTGCGGAAATTGCGGATTTTTTTTTTCATTTTTTCATTTTTTTCAAATCTTCAAAAATGATGAAAAACGGCGCGCTATAGTATGCCGTACGTACGATATGGGCTTGCCGGACAGCAGCAGGAGGGGAGGGGGTCTGGAGAGGTGGCGCTGTGGATGGAGCATTGATACCGGGAGGGAGCAGCTGTGGCAGGGGACGTGGTGCCAGTATGAGTTCCATCAGTGGCGGAGGTTTCGGGAGTGTGGGGGGGTGCTTGGCCATTTGCTCGCGGGGAGAGTAACCTCCCGCCCGACGTTTCACAGCCGCCTTGAGGAGGTGACGGCGGTCGCTTTTCGGGCCATTGGAGAGTGGGGGAAATTCGCTCATATTAAGTACGGAAAATGAATTGCTTATGGTGATTGGAGGGGCCTGGACTGTGAACGGACAGGGAGGGGGGCCTCGGGATACCGTTTTCCAGCGTACTGGAGTGGAGCTGGCCTGGATTGGAATAGAACCGGGAGCGGGGAGTGTTTTGTCAAGGTCTGACCTGAATGGTGGACGAGTGTCCTTGGGCCTGGCACCGGTGCAGGTCCAGCGGTCTGGGACAGCCGGGAGGGTTGCGTCCAGCGGCTCCAGCCTTTCCTTGGCGGCGGCGGCATCAGCAGCAGAACCGGCCGGTTCGACAGAAAACATTGAGTGTGCAAAAACATGACGTTGTTGCAGTCGATCAAAATTTACGTGATCGTGGCAACGGTGACAGGTGACAGGCTGTCAGAGTTTAGCCGAGGTTAGCGGTCGGCTGCTAGCTGTCAAACCAGTGGTAAACTGGCGGCAGTGGTCTGAGTAGGATACTCGACAGAAACTTCTAAAAGAAATAATCAATATCACTGATCGTTAATATCTGTTGATGATATTAAAGTAGAGATAGAGACTGACCAAATACCAGTAGCTGGATGGGATCTGGCATTTAGAAGTAATTAAAAGTAGTCCATTTCTCCATAATGACAGAATGTCACTGCACTGAGAGACTGCAGCTCCTGTATACTCCCGCAGCTGCAGTGTTTACAACAGTGTTTTACCTTACAACAGTGTTTTACCTTACAAAAGTGTTTTTACCTTACAACAGTGTTTTACCGTACAACAGTGTTTTACCTTACAACAGTGTTTTACCATACAACAGTGTTTTACCACCTTACAACAGTGTTTTTACCTTACAACAGTGTTTTACCGTACAACAGTGTTTTACCATACAACAGTGTTTTTACCTTACAACAGTGTTTTACCACCTTACAACAGTGTTTTACCTTACAACAGTGTTTTACCGTACAACAGTGTTTTACCATACAACAGTGTTTTACCATACAACAGTGTTTTACCACCTTACAACAGTGTTTTACCTTACAACAGTGTTTTACCATACAACAGTGTTTTACCACCTTACAACTGTTTTACCATACAACAGTGTTTTACCACCTTACAACAGTGTTTTACCATACAACAGTGTTTTACCACCTTACAACAGTGTTTTACCTTACAACAGTGTTTTACCGTACAACAGTGTTTTACCTTACAACAGTATTTTACCGTACAACAGTATTTTACCTTACAACAGTGTTGTAAGCGCCATTTTGAGTCTCCTAATTGTGGCCAATGATGTCCACTGAGGGGTGTGGTCAAGTTCAGGTTGCCATAGTTACAGGGAGGGTATTTAACCCTGTCCCTAATGAATTGCAGGTGTTGTTGATAGGAGGCAAACTGTTTTCTGACTGTGCAGACAGGGACTGTTGCATTCACCACGTTTGACTGTTTGTTACTTATGTTATTTGCCTTCAAAGTATAGGATTTTGTAAGGAAAATAAATATAATTTAATATCCACTCTACGAACATACTGGACCTCAGTTCTTTCAGCACACGTCTAAACTTCCTCATCCGTCAGCAGCCAGTAGCACCTAATACAGGGATTTAGGCGCTACATTTAGTCAGAAAACAGCCTCGGTTCCACGCTGGTTGTCTATTGGGAGGCAACTGGCAAGGGGAACCACCGGGGTCGTTTGGATTGGACTGGACAGTGGACACAGTACACACAGACAGGGCGTGTGTGTTTGGCGTGGAGTGGACGGATCTGCGGTGGGGAGCCAGCAGTGAGTGATCATCAACAAGCAGCTGCTGTTTGGGAGGTGGTCGGTTTTAACCCGGAGCTACAGGGGCGCTCACCGGGGGACGTCGGCAGCACCACCGCAGCAGCAGCCAGCCCAGCACCAGCATTGGTGATCGGGACCGGACCGCACGGAGCTCAAATCTCTTCAAAACTGACGGGCAAGACTGTAACATGGATGACTGGTTGGATGATGAACCTCCACTAAATATTCAGAAAATAATTGACTACCATAGACAAAGGTATTTTGAAGCCAATCGGGACGGGTGGTTGTATGGCCCAAATTGCCATGATGATGATGATGATGTCATCATCATATTTGATAGTGAGAAGAATTGTGTTGCTTCTCATGACTGTGACAAAGACAATGGGGCTGAGGCTCTGAGTCTGAGCACACATGTGGAGGAGGAGCTCGCTCACCAGGCTGGGGCACCGAGGCCACAGGAGATGCAGGCAGAGCAAGATGCCATGATCAGCTGTAGCTTGGCTGAAGAATCAGCTGCCAGAAAAGTGGTGAAAGGGCCACTTAGTGCAGGAAGGCCATTCATCTCTCCAACTCGAGCTCCAGCAGAAAGGCCATCCTTCTCTCCAGCTCCAGCCAAGGCCAAGAAGGCAGCTCCACAACCCAAAAAGGTCAAGAGCCTGGTAGCAAAAGACACTCTGATCCAGACCGTGGCTAAAGGGCCCAAGAAGATGAAGGCCAAGAAGCCTGTTGCCAAGAAGATGGCAGCTACAGGCTCAAAAGAGAGAAAGAGAGGAAAATGGCAGAGCAAGAGAAAGAAAAGATGGCAGAGCTCAAGAAAGGGGAGAAAAAGAAGATGGGAGAGCTCAAGAAAGAAACGGATAAAAGCAGAATATGCCTGAGTTTAAGCAGATCTGACATTCAGCCCCTCTCTAAAATCTGCTTGTGTCTATTTGAGTTGAGTTTTGAAATGAATATGATTTATTGCTTAAAATGTTGTATTTTGTTTTGTTCATTGCATTTTGGGTTTTAATGGCTCTTTGTATTTTTTGTTTTGAATTGCTCTGTTTTCACACCAGTAGCAATTGGGGGTGGGTGTGTAAGCGCCATTTTGAGTCTCCTAATTGTGGCCAATGATGTCCACTGAGGGGTGTGGTCAAGTTCAGGTTGCCATAGTTACAGGGAGGGTATTTAACCCTGTCCCTAATGAATTGCAGGTGTTGTTGATAGGAGGCAAACTGTTTTCTGACTGTGCAGACAGGGACTGTTGCATTCACCACGTTTGACTGTTTGTTACTTATGTTATTTGCCTTCAAAGTATAGGATTTTGTAAGGAAAATAAATATAATTTAATATCCACTCTACGAACATTCTGGACCTCAGTTCTTTCAGCACACGTCTAAACTTCCTCATCCGTCAGCAGCCAGTAGCACCTAATACAGGGATTTAGGCGCTATAAGTGTTTTACCTTACAACAGTGTTTTACCACCTTACAACAGTGTTTTACCATACAACAGTGTTTTACCATACAACAGTATTTTACCTTACAACAGTGTTTTACCTTACAACAGTGTTTTACCGTACAACAGTGTTTTACCTTACAACAGTGTTTTACCTTACAACAGTGTTTTACCATACAACAGTGTTTTACCATACAACAGTGTTTTACCTTACAACAGTGTTTTACCTTACAACAGTATTTTACCTTACAACAGTGTTTTACCTTACAACAGTGTTTTACCGTACAACAGTGTTTTACCACCTTACAACAGTGTTTTACCATACAACAGTGTTTTACCACCGTACAACAGTGTTTTACCTTACAACAGTGTTTTACCGTACAACAGTGTTTTACCATACAACAGTGTTTTACCACCGTACAACAGTGTTTTACCTTACAACAGTGTTTTACCTTACAACAGTGTTTTACCACCGTACAACAGTGTTTTACCTTACAACAGTGTTTTACCTTACAACAGTATTTTACCGTACAACTGTGTTTTACCACCTTACAACAGTGTTTTACCATACAACAGTGTTTTACCTTACAACAGTGTTTTACCGTACAACAGTGTTTTACCTTACAACAGTGTTTTACCGTACAACTGTGTTTTACCACCTTACAACAGTGTTTTACCTTACAACAGTGTTTTACCTTACAACAGTGTTTTACCTACAACAGTGTTTTACCTACAACAGTGTTTTAGGGTAAAACCGCCATTACCCTTTTCATGTCACGCACCCCCTAGAAGACGTTTGCGCACCACGAGGGGTGCACGCACCACAGTTTGGGAACCACTGCTGTAGGCTAACCCAAAGTAACTTTTAGTCATAGAGATGACATTGTTACAGTTTATACCTTGTTGTTTTCACCCTCGTCAATTACAGTTATTTATACAGTTTCTGTACACAGCTTGATTTTAGTGAACTGTATTAACCCTGTTTCAGTTACATAAGATGCACCACTATAGGCGAATCCATAACACATCTGATGTAGGTGTGCTGTTTACAGCTGAGGACGGAGGACAGATACCAGAGAACAGCTTCATTTACCGCCCTCTGGCACAAGGAAATCACTACTTCCCGTCTCTCTCCTGGAGCGAGAGCCAATCAATGCTTTCTTGCTCTGCTGATGGTCGGGTTGGTTAAAACTCCTCGGAGCACCTTTTAATATAAGTAATATAAACAAAATTATTTTATTTTTTATTTTTATGTATTTTTTTATTTTTAAATGTGCCTCCTGTTGGCGCTATACTAGGGCAATGTCGAAAGAGTGGCATTCATTGTTTGTCAAAATAGTTTTTGTTCCAAACGGGCCACACCTGCAAACTTTTGATGGCAATAATATTAGCCAACCAAAAATCACACAGATCCGTCTTGATCACACGACATGATAAATAATAATATAATGTACCGATTTGTGTGCAATTTGGATAAAATCTGAAGGACTAGTCAGTCTCCTTGGCCTTTGGCCTGGTGGAGACAAAAAGGAGAAATTCAGATGACAGCATCTACAGACTTGATGATAGCCTAAATACTCTGCTTGATTAAAGAAACCAAGATACTCACGTTTAAAATGTTTCTTTGTTCTTCTATTTTGCTTGTGTGTTTACAAGCGAGCTCCAATTACTCCATCTACCGGGCCTAACAAGTGCTAGAGGGACAGGGGAAGGCGAGGAGGGGAGGGGAGGTGAGAGAGAAAGAATACACTAAAACATGGTTCCCAGTAATCCTCCCGTCCCCTCACAGCGGCCCCTTACTGTGGAACCCCCATGGCACCTGCTCGCCATCCAGCTCTGCTCTCTGCAGAGCGTTTTTCACAGAGCGGCCCCTCGCTCAAGGCGGAGGGAAGCTATGTTGTTAATAATTAAGGCCGTGGCTGGAGGCACGGGGAGTCTAAACTTCCTCTAACAAGTGGCTGTCTGACAGCGCAGACATATGGATCTAGCTTTCCCATACCCCCCCCCCCCCCCACACACACACACACTCACGCACGCACGCACGCACACACACACACACACACACACACACACACACACACACACGAACACACGAACACACGCACACACGCACACACGCACACACACACACACACACACACACACAGTGTCCCCTCCCTCCACTCTATACTCCAGTCTTGTGCAGTGCACACACGTCCGTTCGGGCATGTGGGAGTGAAGAAAAAAAGCGTCCATCCCCTGGCTGCCACCATGAGAATAATAAATCAAATTCCTAATAGTCGACACGAGGTGATCAGGATAATTACGAGCGCAGCCGTGTGACGCAGAGAGGGAATTTTCCCCTTCAAATTGAGTTAAGCATTTGGCTTGATTTCTTCCGCATTTGTCAGGGAAGGACTGGGTCAAGAAGTCATGTTGTAGTTGTAGTTTTTTAACCGAGGCCCTGTGAATATGGTAATTTGATTTATATCAATGTCTCACATAAAACTAGAATAGCTAGCCTTTAATGTGAATGTGAATAAGGACATATAGATGCAGGATCTGTGGTTGGTTGAACATGTAGTTTGCCCTCCAAACTACATGTTCTAGTCAATTGGAGAGCAATCCATAGAGGATGGACATCCAGGCTATGGAATGTTGGTTTGCCTAACAATTAATGTATTAATCCCTCCAGGCTATATATGGGATGTATTCTATCCTAATGACTGACCTATTCTTATCATTTGGAGGGCTTTACAGTGCAAGTATTTCCCCCTAAAAATAGATGTGCGTTATGCGCCAACCCACTACATTTTTCTTCTGGCCTCTTTTTGGTAGAGAGGTCTACAATGGGTGCTGCTCAATCTGCTCCGATTTCAGATTAATCTGGTTTTGATGTCATAGACATGGACGAATTACTCAACCCCAGTACTTGAGTAAATGTACAGATTCTAATGGTCAAATTTACTCCACTACAAGTGAAAGTAGCACAGTCAAAATTATACTGAAGTAAGTATTCAAAAGTACATGTGTTTTTGAGGGGCGTTTAAGCTTTGTCTTTAGTTCAAAGTTTGTTTAGTAAACGCATTGGCAATGAAGGGAAACTTTACGTCATTACATCACCATTACATCACCATATCAACATGAGATAGACTTTAATATATTAGCGCCTCACTTCACACAGGTGTGATTTACAGTACAGTACAGTACAGTTTTGTAATACTTAATAAGGTATAATAACATTATTTTTAACATCATTTAAAGTCTTTGTCATGGTCCTTCAAAGTGTATTAAGGATTTAACAGAAAAGTCCACTCCAGTATGCCATGCCAGGTGTTTTTCTTTCTGGTTCTAAAGCTTCTTCAGATGCAATGGAAAAACGCCTTATTTTAGCCAGCAGATGGCCCTTTGCCTGTCAAATTATCGCCCCTCCAGCCCGGTGGGATTTGTGGACCGCTATCACCGTCCACAGGCACATCAGTGCACTTGTTTGAGCCTAATTATTCAGAAACCCCCAGACCACAGAAAATCCACTGAATGTTCAAAGTTCACGTTCAAGAATTAAAAAAAAAAAAAAACACCACAGCAGGTCACAATTGCTCACAATGTCCAGACACATTTTGCCAGCATGGAGGCGAGACAGAGACACCACATGTGTCGATTATTAGACTATTTGACCTATTGTAGAGGAAAACATAATTGGGCAATCAGATGAAAAGCTCAATGGTAAAAATAGTGCTTCTTTAACCTGATTCTAAAAACATCTTCTAAAGGTGCGTTCAGACTTGAATTTAAATATTCGCCTTGGTTCGTCCTGTTTGTGCTGCGCCAGGTCGCACCGCACCCGTTCGCGGTGCTCACCCGTTCGCGGTGCTCACGCAACTTCTTGTCTTTGCATTGACTTTGTAATTGTGCCGCTCTAACCATCCAAGTGAGTGCCACAATTTTTGTATTTTTCCAGTTTTTCATGTGTCTATGAGGTGACAGTACTTCATTAGACACCCTGGAGTTGTTTTTATGTGCAATGGTGTATTTAGGGTTTCTTCCTGGAGGCTGAACCCTTGACAGTCAAACGGGCCAATGAAGTAAACAGTAATATAGTGACACCCACACCACACTATCAGCCCCTCCCCTAAACCCTCCCACTTTATCATACAACTACAGCTGTGGGTGCAGCTTCAGTTCAGGTGGATCACCACCCATCACCACCCACCAGGCAAACCAGGCATACTTAATGAACTGGTGGGCGTGTCCACATAAAAGCATGATTTTAACAAATACTGTACACTTTTTGGAAAAAGTTCTTCCCCCTTATATTGTAATAATACACAATTTTTTCATGATTATTAGTGAGGACTTATTATATGAAGATAGGTTGAAAAGTGGTCCTTTAACAATCCAAAACCATTGCGTTTTGCAATAGTTTCTGAGGCCATTGTCGCCATATTGTTCCGAAAATTTGCATCACTGTTAAATCCGGCATGTGTATTTACGCTACATTATTAATTAATTAATATACCCCGTCCCTTCAAAATAACCAAATAAAGTAAATGCTCAGATAACCCTTCTTTTCACTCAGAGTGGTCTGTGTGCCCAGAGCGCAGCACCCTGAATTTTGAACAGCGACACAGAGTGCTCTGAATTTCCAAACAGCCAGAGAGGGGTGAACTCCGGTGCCCTCAGACTGTATAAATGCAACGACTTGTCTGCCACACCCCACTCCGAGTGTCTGGAGTGGATCACCTGAAAGTCTTGTACAGTAGTTGTCATTGAGTATTGCTCTTTTTGAAATTGTGTTTTTGATAGCACCGTGATTAGCTTGATACAGCTCTGTTTAGTGTATACCGAGTCTTTGCTGACTAGTGGGTAGATAGGATAGGATAGGATAGGATCGACTGTCCCTAATAGTGGAAATTTACAGTGGTACAACACAGACTGTCCACAAATTGCACACTGCCCATTGAAAAACATACTGCAGTGTGTAGCAAGATCAACATAAACTGTATAAATAAATGTGTATACACACACACACACACACACACACAAAATACAAGCAGCATTACAGAGGTTTGGCTCTGGCTAGCTGGTCATTTAGGGATTTGATGAACAGGGGGACAAAGGAGCTTAATTAAAGTGGTTTGGGCACAGGGGGGCTCTGCCTATAAGGGAAGAAACTGATACTCAGGGTAGAGGACATGGTAGGGGTCTGAAATAATCATCTGGGCCAGTCTGATGATAATTTCATCATACTGTAGACAGCCTGGAGTGTGAAATGCGGCCTGACTCCCATGATTTTCATGGCTCTTTGTGTTAGTGGTGTAATCTGGGTTTTCAGCTGTACACTTTCTATACTAGTCTTGGTGACTGCAAAGAAGCTTTGTTGGGCTTCTCCGTTTTATTTTGCTCAAACTTTGTGTTTTGTGTTTCAGTTTGACATAATTCATATTGTATGATTGTAGTTCAAGTACACATTTGTGGGACGTATAATGCTAGAAACAGCTGAGGAAAACGGTTTTCTGTCGCTGTGGTCATTGCTTTTCCTGGTTTCATTGGACAAAATTGACAACAGATAGTGACTGGACACAGAAACCTGGAAGCTGACCAGTACAACCACAGCTCAAGGGGCCCTTATGTGGTGTTGGGGGCAGGGACAAGTAGTGGCCATAGGGATAAGTAGTGGCTGTAAATACAATTTAAATAGACCACATTTTTTCAAATAGAAAATTAGAGAAGGAAGTGCATGCTATCAAAAGGACTGAGGGATAATGTAAAGTAAAGTTTTTTTTTTAAAGTGCAATACCAAAAGAGTGTGAAACAAGATTCTCTGTTTATCAGTTTAAACTAATGCCAACAAAGACACCCTTTTACCAACTTGCACCGGCCGTACAGAATAAATGATGCTTAAACGGTTAAACCTAACCTTATGCCTAACCTTAACCCCAAAATGAACCCCAGTAAAACTATGCCTAACAGTAGCTCTGGTCCATAGCCTCCTGCACTTTACTGCGTTGCATTGAGGCTATGTGACCTTTCTATTTCCTGGCTCGCATGAAACGCGGACCAACCTCTCCTCTGTTACGAAAGTAGAAAGAACGTTTCACCTACTCACCAATACAAAGTGTACTTTTTGGCCAGAAAGGGATTTGTTTTCCACCGGAAGAAAATACATTTAGTTACTCCACTGCGCCCTCTACCGATATTGCCAAGAGAGAACCCTCATAGAGAAATAATTTCCTCCGGTGAAACAAAATCTCTTTCTGGCCAAAAAGTACATTTTATACTTGTGGTGTGGGGCTCAGAGTGCTTCCACTAACGAAAGTAGGCTTTCTAGTAGGTGAAACGTTCTTTTTATTTTCTTTACAGAGGAGAGGTTGGTCTGCGTTTCATGCGAGCCAGGAAATAGAACAGTTGCATAGCCTCAATGGAACGGCAGTAAAGTGCAGGAGGCTATGGACCAGAGCTAGCCAAACAGTAAACTTAGTTTTAACCGTAGTCTCAGTAAAACAAAATAAAGAATACAAGAACCGCCACACCGAGCGGTCAGCGTGAGGTCGGCGGAAAAAAAGAGGCAGAGATGGATTATGGCATGGGCGACAGTACCTGTTACCGTTTGAACCAAGGGAGGCTTCTGCGTAACATATAAAGCAATCAATTACCCATCATCGTCAGCTCAGCTACTCTACCATGCTGTATCACGCAATACCGCCTCTAATCCATTATCGACTTACTGTCGATCTCCTCATTAGGCCTGGCTGACGCCTGCCAACGGTGCTGCTCGTCTATGGTAATGACTCTGCCTGGGAACCAGAGCCTGGCTGACACTCTCTGTCACACCCATAAATAATGGCCACTAATGAATTACGGTGAACAATTAACACCGCTTTTTTCCTCTACTCACGCAATGAATCATGAATCGGAGCATTACAAAATCTAGCAAATTGACATGGTACACAGTGAAGATATACAGTATGGGCCACACAAACTCACTGCTGCAACTAAACACTTTATTGTAAATATTTTCATTTTACAATTATGTTCAGAAAGATAATATCATGCCAATTAACTGGCGTGCTTGTATGACGTCGCAAAATAAAACATCTGTTTTCTTACTGAAAACAAGACACAAAATAATACTCTTCTTCCATGATACTGCAGTGCAGACTGGTTTTACTATACTTGTTCTGGACAATTTCACGAAGAGTCAAATGATTCTCTTCAGGAAGAGAAGAGAAGAGAAGAGAACCATAATTTTAAGCAACAATTTCCTTTCTTTCCTTCATTCCATTTTTTGTGGTTGGGGGAGGGGCAGGCAGTGGGGAAAAGGAGGTGGAGGGGGGGAAAAATCTTGTTTTGATGTGAGTGCTGTCAGAAGGGAGGCAGGAAAGGGTAGTAAACAGTGCCTTTTCACAGCATTTCAAACCAATTTTTCAGCCACAGGGCCTAGAAAACCCTCCCTGTCTTCGTCCTCGCCGCTCGCGTCTCTCCTCCTTTCTCTTCCCTCGCTCTCTCCTTCCAATCCATTTCTTCCCCTTTTCTCTCGCCATCTCCCTTTCTCTCCCTCTGTCTCTCACAAAACCTTTATTCCCTTTTCCCCCCTCTCTCCCAGCCGTCTCTGTAGTGTCTGGTGCTCACTGTGAATAGAGGCGGCAGTTAAAAGCCTGGGTGGCGTGTGTGTGTGTGTGTGTGTGTGTGTGTGTGTGTGTGTGTGTGTGTGTGTGTGTGTGTGTGTGTGTGTGTGTGTGTGTGTGTGTGTGTGTGTGTGTGTGTGTGTGTGTGTGTGTGTGTGTGTGTGTGTGTGTGTGTGTGTGTGTGTGTGTGTGTGTGTGTGTGTGTGTGTGTGTGTGTGTGTGTGTGTGTGTGTGTGTGTGCGCGAGGGGGGAGTGTGACTGGATGGTGATGGGGCGGCTGAGTTTTTGTCACAACGCTGGCTCCGGCTTTTATTGCCACGCCGAGACGTGACCAGCTGCGTTCGCACTACCATCCCTCGCATACACGCACGCACGCACTCACTCACGCACACACGCACGCACGCATGCCCGCACGCACACAATGTACACGCACATACATACATAATGTATACTTAATCACACACACATACACAAAACACATCCCCCACACAAACGGATAATCATGTCATTACCTCATTTGTGGTCAGGGCAGAGGTTCATTTAAATGCACCCAGGCCTTCTCCATCCTCATGATTGGCCTATGAGATCAACTGGGGATCATTTAGTTTCCACCATTATGACTTGATTAAGTCACCGTTTGGAAAAAGTCAACAGGTATGTTTTCCAAATGGATGTAAATGACTGAAATAATTGCCTATTCTGTTTGTCGTTTAGCAATATAAATGTGCTGTCAGCACCCTGCCGTTTCCTGCTGCATTCAATGTGGCTGCGATTTTCACAGTGACACTTACCGGTATTTTAATCTTAACTGTTGTGTCTGTGAATCTGAAGCAAACCACACAGGTACAACATGTTCATCTAGTACTATCCAACAAAAGAACCATCATGACTGCATCCTCCTTTTCACCTGTGGCTCCATGTCTGTGTGTGCTGATACTTATTCATGTACAGTAACTGGAGCTCAAATGCGTGACAATTCTTACAGCAAGTCCCATTGATAAAGGTTTGTTTTTAAAGCCTTGCATAATCTAGAATTCTGCTACCAACTGTGTGTGCATGTGACAATAAACACCTTGATGTTGGGACCTTGACATAACTTGCCCCTGATTTGACAGCCTTGTGAATGCAATTAGCGTCCTGGTAGAATGGAAAACCATGCAGCAGCACTACGGGTCCTAAGGCCCATGCACCGGAACCCTCTACAATGTGAAGCTAATAATACTAATCCCCACAGCCATCTGATCAAGGGCTTCTGACAGTGCTGAGATCTGGACAGGTAAAATGTAAATTTACACCGTTGCAATAATGGCTTTTCTGTTACTCTTATTTATGTTGACTTATTACACGGCTTGGTTAAATGCTTGATTCTGATTGGTCAATCACCAAATTCAACGGTCTGCCTAATCAAACCCTCAGAGCACCTGCTGTGCCCCGCTGATTTACTGCTGCTTCCAACACACACACTGTATTAAGTAGCCATGTAATAAGCGTGATAATGTTTATATAAATAAGCCTGTCAGTGATTTATCTATAAACAATGAGCCATACATTATCCCTTACATATATTTACTTTTGCTAACAAGTAAATATAACACATTAGCTATAATTTTGCTACATTTACAGTGTATTATGGTAATAATTACTACCGGTGCCTAATAAGTAAAACTAATAAAGTAACTAAAATAAAAGTACAGCCAATGCCATTTAACTTGTTGCCTTTCAGTGTAGGACAGTCTTAATAACCAACAGGTCATCCTACATCCCGAAATGTAGCTCACAGTCTTATCCACTATGTCCAGATCAAATGTTTAAACATTTAACTTGACACATCCTGATAGGAGCATTGGCAAGACACCCTGAATGTAAATGTAATGGCTTTCATGGTGTGAATAAAAAATAAAAATGTGAACTTCATCTCCAAGGTATAGAGGAGCAGCGCAGAGGGTTAGAGTTACAGCAGTCCTGCTGTGACAGAAAGCCATACATGGGTCACAGGTCTCATCCTGAGAATGTACAGTGCGTCCGCGCTGTCGTCTGAGGTGGCCGCTGGTGAAGACAGAGCCAGTGGAACCTGACTCTGACAGCCAGGGGTAACGTGAGCCCTGGTCCCACGCAGACACGTCTACTGCACAGCTGCACACACACACTGACACAGACACTGGCTCTACGTGACAACCACGGTGAGCCCTGTGCGGCCCGGTCACACTCTACCTCCCCATGCACAAACACATTCAATGTCATTCCAACACGGGCGGCGGGGGATTGTCAGTGCTATCCAACGCGTTGCATATTCAATATTAAACTGTCTTCTCACTTCTTCTTCTTCTCTCTTATTTTCTCTGTCTGGCACTACCCCCCCCCCCCCCCTTTCTGTGACTCTTTCTACCCATCTGTCTTTCTACATCTTTCTGACTCCCTCTCTAATTGCAAAGAGGTCTCACACTCACAGAGTCTAACACACTAAAAAACACCAGCAAGGCCCCCGGCTCGGTAGGGGATGTCCGACAAACAAAACCTGACCGATCAAATCACATTAGCAGAGCTGCAGGGGTAAATACTGTCTGTTGAAGGAGGGGGACAACATGCTGTGAATCATGGTGATGTATGTATGCACTTGTTGTCATGCATAGGCTCACATGTCATGTATATTTTCATAGTCATTCATATTTGTTTTGATGCTTTATTTATCAATGTGGTAAATGTTCAGTTTGGGAAATCAAGGCTGCGGCTGGTTCAATCACCCTTCCCTATAGGTCATGTGTGTAGAGTTGGCCGAGTGGCCTATAGGCTCCCAAAAATGAACAAGTTCAGGATTACCGGTTTTCTGATTCTTTATTTCTCTCAATAATAAGACTGTGGAAAATAGACTTACAAAAACAAAGGAAACTTAAAGCACAACTAAAGACAACACACCATACAGTGACTGCACTAAAGGCTATCCCTTAACTAATAAGCCCTGGCAACTCTGTCTCTTGGCTGTTAACGCTTTGCCTGCCCAAGTAGGCTACTACTACTGATTGTCTGTCCCTTGCAGCCTCCCTTTATAGGGAGTGGATCCTATACCACAAGTAGGCCTACAGATTCCAATTAACCATCAATTAGCTTTTACAGACATTTCCCTTACCACAGGAATAATCTAACTATTAAATAAATGTTGTCCAGCATAATTGTTGACAAAAAAGTGCAGAGTGGTGTATGTGAACAAAATACGCTTGCGTTCGGAAAATATGGACAAACGTCTCCATTATAAATGGTCGTTTAAGAAGGCATGTGTCTCAGTTGCTTGTCACAGTATAGGTTATACTATATCTCTCTCTTTATATATACTGTATATCCCGTTCACACAAGATCTAGAATGTCTTTCTGCTGCTATCGACCGACACAGCAGCGAGGTTTCTGAGCTGCTGCACATGACTTCAGACAGGGTCTGGTGGGGGTTGGGTAGGGAGGGTATAGATAGAGGAAGGGGCCCAGGATTTCTGACAGATGCAGGCATCAAAGACGCTGCAGCGGTGGTGGGAGGGAGGAGGAGAGGGCCATCGTTTCATGTGAGCAGCAGAAGATGTGGTGGTGAGATACAGCTCTCCGAGTTGCACGAACAAGGCTTAGGTTGTGCCCCCATGGACCTTCACCCCACACAGGTGACCATGTTTACAGCCATGACCACAGCACCAGACCCCACACAGGTGTGGATCTTATTTACAGCGATTACATCCCAGAGAAATGGGTCAATGGCACGTGGAAATGTATATTGAAATGTACATTATGAAGAGCGTCAATGGCTGCAGTGCAGCACCATATGAATGAAATAGACTGACATGAACCACAAACTAACTATCTATCTATCTATCTATCTATCTATCTATCTATCTATCTATCTATCTATCTATCTATCTATCTATCTATCTATCTATCTATCTATCTATCTATAAATGCACCAAGTCTCTGTCTGTGTGTAATCCATGTAACTCAAGGAACCGTTAGCCCCATTCGACACACGCGTTCCACACCACAGCAGGGGGTGCAGTGCCCGGTGTCGAGTCGGTCGGACCCACGGTTGTCCAGAACCGCCACTAAAAGACCTCTGCCGGGCTCTGGACAGGGCCCTTGCCCATGTCCATATATGGAGCTGGCCTTTCTGACATCACAGCACTCCATATTTGGGCATGCCTGACACATAACTCCATAAGCTGGCCTGTTCTGACATCTGGACAGGGCCAGGGTCCATACGGTAATTACCGCCATACCGACGGTAAGGGGGAGGACGATCACCATGGTAACAAAAATCCCATACCGCCCCAGCCCTAGCATCCAGTCCAGCCTACTCCAACTTGCATCGTTTCAAGTAGGCCAGGCGCACAGGAGAGAGAGAGAGAGAGAGAGAGAGAGAGAGAGAAGCTTTCATCTAAATTTATAGTTCTGGAGGGAACATTTTCATCTGCATTTTCATGTCCGATAAAAGCATTGGCAAACATAAAACATAAAAAAGTGTGACTTGAAAAGTGGAACATTGAGAAGGTATTGATTAAGTAATCAAATATGCACTTCATAGTTGATTGTGTAACTCCATCAGTGTGAGTCAGGGTGTTGCTGTAAAGAGCATTCACGAACAGATTGATTTTTTTGGTCAACATACACATGATGCACTTGACCCCCAAAAGGGACTTGATATCTTGTTAACCACTTGAAGGGACTTGATATCTTGTTAACCACTTGAAGGGACTTGATATCTTGTTAACCACTTGAACCCTATAGCCTCGGTACACAGGCTTTTATTTTAGTTTGCATTCGGCAATGTTTTTGAATGAAAACCCATTATTGGAAGATCTGGCATAGGAAGCACACTTCCTTGTATTTCACTAACCAACTAGATAAAGTGCCCCTCGGGGCACAGGTCTCCGCCAGGCCAGGTCAGGTTGTGGCCTCCTGGTGGTGCTATAATAGGCCATTGTGAAAAGGGTGCCATTTGTTCTTATGCCTTTGATGGCAATTGGATGATTTGAGGCATTTTGTTCCAAAAATGTGTTTTTGCACACAAAAATCCACATGTTGGTGGCGCTATAACAGGCCAATGTGAAAAGGGTGTGATATATTCCTCAGCCCAGTATAGGAAAGTGCATGAAAGATTTCACGAAAATTGCACGCTGCGTTTATGATTTGAGGCTTTTTGTAATGTACTGTGCTCTAGCTCTGTAATGGAGCGGAGGCACCGCTCAAATATGAGCAGGGGTTAAATGGCCAAGCAGTAGCTGACCAGTTTGTTTTGTTTTCAGTGAATCTGAAGCCTTGTTTTTAAAGCCATGTGGTGCTGTTTGAGGTGCATGCATAGTTTAAGACATTGGATGAGTCCTCAATGTATTCTTAATTTCTTACCAGTGAGGAGATCCTGTAGGCTTTTAAACTTTGGTTGAGTACTTTGGCAGAGATTGTTTTGGGACCCAAAGAGAATGGATTCGGTTTACCCAGGTGTAATGAAAGTATCATATAGTTTGTTATCAGTGAGCCAGGTGCAGATTCTAACGACTTCAGAGCTGAAGGCTTTGTTTGTGTGTGTTCCCAAACATTTTTAAAAACAATAAGAAAAAAAAGAAAAAGTAATTGGAAATGCCACCATGAACCAAGTGAGATATTCCACTGGTGACTGGTTAATTTCATTGCCAACACCTGCTTGACACAAAACGTCCAAAACGTAAACGCTGCCTTCAAAAGACCTCCATGAAATATGGAATTCTTTGTTAGTCTGGGGATTTTTTTTTATATCGAGGACGGCTGTCTTCATGCATGGCTTCCGTTTGCTGCACGGTGAAGCATGTTGTTACCAGGCAACAGGCATAACAATGACACAGGTGCTCTCCCCTCTCTCTCTCTTGCTCATTTAGCCCACTCTCTCTTATTCTTCCTCACTCAGTCAGTCTCTCTCTCTCACTCACTCTCTCTCTCTCTATCTCTCTCTCTCTCGTTACTTCTTTCTTCTTCCTGTCGTTTTTCACCTGACTCTTTCTGTTTTCTCCTTCTCTGCAGGTTTCATGCCTTATCCAGTATCGGGATCTTCCACCCCCTCCTCAGCAGTAAGTGCTTTCAGGTTCATCTTCATTTGAAACACTTTAAAAGATAGAGTCGTACTGTGACATTGACAAGCACACGTTTCTACTCTAATGTTGTTGTTATTTATATTGATTTAGAACCTTAATTTATATTGTCCCATAATGAATATTGGAATGACTGCTGGTGCATGGCTGATGACAAACAAAAACAGAAAATCTACACGTTTGGCAGACGTCTTCTGAAAACAGATTTCCAAAGTTTCTCTCCGAGGCATTATTTGTCTTAATCCCAAGCTGTTTTATGTCAAACCAACAGACACCAAATCACAAACAAAAACAACACCTATAAGGTAGGCAGGGGGAAGATCGAAGAGCAGAAAAGTGGAGGGTATAGTGCTACTAACAGGCTTTTAACACCTGGCAGACAGAGGACCTGCCCCCCCCCATCTCTCACACTTCCTTCACTTTTCAAAGACGGCGGGACTCGGGGAGCGCGGGATGCTTTGAGTTTGGTTAAAATTCAGCCCCTCCCCCATCTCTCTCTCTTTGCTTCCCTCTCTCTCTCCTTCCATCTATATTTGTCTCCTCATCCCTACATCCCACCTCCTCAGTCATCAGGCGTTTTGCCCATAATCAGAATGCTGTGTTCCTCTCCTCATCAACCTGACTGCTCCACCCCCACCCCCATTCCTTTCACCACCAGTACTGTATTCGTTGCTGACCGGAAGAAACCACCTAACTCTATTTTTGAGGGTTTTGATTTAAAAATAAATAAAATAAAAAATCATAACTCAATGCTATTTAACACGCTTTGCATCTGTGTATTAAGTAGGCTAGTAGTAAAAATATTGAACCAATTGAAAGTATTAAAAAGTGCTTCAGCAAAAACCTCCTAACTCCATGGGATCCTCAAACTATCTGCCAAACTCTACCCATTTTCTTTCCATAAATCAGTGCTATTGAACACGTCTGTTGTGGAATAAAAAAAATGCTTTGACAACAACCTCCTAACTCCTGACTCCTAACACTTTAGCTGGATGGGTTTTTTTTTCTTCTTTTCATTTCCTATAAAATGTTACAGTAGGTGGTTTCTTCCCGACAGCAGAGACTAGGCTATACAGTATATATAGATCTCTCTCCCTCTCTTTCTCTCCCACCCCCCTCATTTCCCCCCTGTTCATATCTCTCTCTCCCCCTCCTCCCTCGTTTAGCGTTCTCCTGCCAAAGGGCCGTCTCTGTTCACCTCATCACTCAGCTCCACACACTTAACCACAGAAAAAGACGTGCAGTGATTTCCCTCCTCTGCCGAACGGCACAGCACGCTCCCAGTCAGCCCCCCTGAGGGGCCAATGAGCCGCTGTTCCCTCCCTCCCTCCGGTCGTTGCACTGCTGCTCTCTGCTGACCTCCCGTGTCACGCATGATCGACGCGGGTGGAGGGAGGGAGAGGGAGAGACTGGCGGCTTGCAGAGGCAACACTGACAGAGAGACGAGAGGGAGACGACAGTGGGGGGTGCGAGAGAGGGTGCTGTTGGTGATGTGTGTGTGGTGTATGCATGTGTATGTGTGTGTGTGTGTGTGTGTGTGTGTGTGTGTGTGTGTGTGTGTGTGTGTGTGTGTGTGTGTGTGTGTGTGGAGATGAGGTGTGTGCTGCCGCCTCCTCCTCCTAAACAAAGGAGGGCGGGGGGGGGGGTGTGTGTGTGAATGTTTGTTTGTGCACTGGTGATGTTGGTGACCGTTAGTACAGAGGGTGAGGAAAGGGCAAGGTGCGTGCGTGCGTGCGTGCGTGCGTGCGTGCGTGCGTGCGTGCGTGTGTGCGTGCGTGTGTGTGTGCGTGTGTGTGTGTGTGTGTGTGACTGTGTGTGTGTGTGTGTGGAGATGAGGTGTGTGCTGCCGCCTCCTCCTCCTAAACAAATTCTCTCTCTCATTCTCCCTTTCTCTCTACCCTCTATCTCGTTCTCTCCCTCTGTCTCTGTCCTCTGACACGTCCAGTCTCTGCTGTCTCTTCTCTTTGTGTCTGTCTGTCTCTCCCGCAGTCCATTGGGATCCATTGTTTTACTATACACAAACAGAACTGGTCTCATAGCGTGTATTCTGGCCTCATCGGTGCACAGCATGCATATAATAAGTAAGCCTTATTGCCCATGCCTTGAGGCACATAGGGCAGGAGCCCATCTCCTATTTCTGTAGCGTGAGGCAGCTTGATGTACACACCCTGGATATGATGTACAAATACACACCCTGGACATGGCTATAGGTATGTTGCAGAGACTTATACCCCAATCCAAACCCTTGATGCTGAGTGCCAAACAGGGAGGTACTGGGTCTTTGGTATGACCCGGCCGGCAATCAAACCCCGACCTCGTAATCTCAGTGCGGACAACTAAGCTGCATGGTATGGTATTAAAAAATATCTCCAGAGCATACATATTTACACGCACCTCGACAGTGGGTGCAGGGCCAATCAAGGCAATCATGGAAGGGGGTAGAGCCCGCACACCTTACAGTACATTACATTACAAAATAACTCAACAGGCATGTGTAATACGCACAGTCGCACACATATGCATGCACACACCAACGAGCACGCACGCACCACACACACACACACACACACACACACACACACACACACACACACACACACACACACACACACACACAGACACACGCGCACACACACAGTACAAACGTGGCTATATCACATGCGCACAAACACAGGCAGGCACCACACAGGACAAACCAGGCTATGAGGCTGTTATGACATACAGCTTGCATTGCACACATAACAGCCACATACTGTAGGGTCATGGCATATTGCATATAACTGGGAATCTCCAGGACCTCCAAATAACCATTGGCTCTGTCTATGGCCCCCTATTGCGAAATGACAAAAAACAAACAAAACACAAAATAACTGAAGTTGAGATAATAAAAATGGGGATTGCAGCATTGCTCTTTGCAGATAATGTGGACCTGACGGCATCATCAGGCTGTGACCTCAAGCTCTCACTGGATCGGTTAGCAGTCGAGTGTGAAGCGGCTCCGATGAGGATCAGCATGTCTACGTCTGTGGCCATGGTTCTCCGCAGGAAGCTGTGAATTGCCCACTCAATGAGACCTAAACCAAAGTGAAGGAGTTCAAGTATCTCTGGGTCTTGTTCACGAGTCAAGGGAGGATGTAGCAGGAGAATCGGAGCAGCAGGAGCAGTACTGTATTTGACGTTACTTTTACCTATATATGGTCACGAAATGTGAGTCATGACGAAATAACGAGATCGCAGATTTATTTTTAAGCCGGTTCTGGCATCTAATATAGACACCTCCTGGGTCCCACCTAGGTACGTTTTCAGCACACATCCAGCTGGGAAGAGACCATGGGGCAATGGGGCATACTAAAGACCAGATGGGGGGATTATAGTACCTCCATACTGGCCTATAGGAACGCCTCAGGATCCCCCAGTTGGAAGTATAATAATAGTCCACACTCCTTTGTGGTAGCCTAGGCTATTTGTCACATAGGCCTACAGTGAAATGACCTCTTTGCATTTAACACATCCAACAGGAGCAATGGGCGCTACGGGGGCATGCAGCACCTCAGGCAGGGATCAGTTTGTGTCCTGCTCAGGGACACCTCGACACATTTCTGAGGTCTGGAATCGAACCTGGGACCGTAGGTTTCCCAGGCCGGCTCTCTAACCATTCATCAGCTACGTATATAGCCTCCATGTGTGTGGGCACACGCACGCACGCACGCACGCACGCACGCACGCACGCACGCACGCACATACGTACGTACGTACGTGTGTGTGTGTGTGTGTGCATTGCTCACCACGACCGTATCATTGACCTACTGTAGTGTCTGATGCAGTTCGAAAATATATGCCAACCAGTGCAGCATTGTATAAACATTCAAGAGTGTTAGTTGATTGGTTTAGTTGTGCATGTGATGTCTTTGCTAACATCCCAAATACACCTGATTTTGTTGAAACCAGCCACAAATCCTGATTTTGTAGGTGGGCTGTGTCTTTGATTTGAACATGTACCAGGCATTCCAAGATAAACATTCTAAGTACTTGGAATCATAACAAACCTCTGGTATCGATGTAGATTTGTCATACTGATATTTGGAAGCCTGCTGGGCCATGTACATAAACTGACCACGAGTGGCCTATAACAATAGCTGGCATTACTTGCTAAATACTGTTCTGTTTCAGCTGTTATAGGCAGTTTGTCTGTGTTGTAAACTCTGCTATTTACCCCCGAAAAATAAGTTTGGGGATTATTTTGACAATAATGCCATGCCCCAAAAAGCCAATATTTATATATATATATATATATATATATATATATATATATATATACATATATATATATATATATATATATATATATATATATAGTGTATATACACACACACACACACACACACACACACACACACACACACACACACACACACACACACACACACACTTTAAAGAATATATACATTAGAGCAGTGGTTCCCAAAGTGGGGTCCGGGGACCCCCAGGGGTACCTGAGGGAGTTCCAGGGGGGACCCATCTATTTTGTTCATGTTCATAAAGTGCTAAAGTGTTTAAAGCAGTGGTTCCCAAACTTTTTCATGTCAAGGACCCCCAAATTGACACTACTTAGCCCGTGGACCCCCATTTGAAAAGATATGCCAGGGACCCCCATAAGAGAAGACGTACACATTTAGACGTCTACATTTAGACGTCTACATTTATGATGAAAAATGATGAAAAACGGCGTGCCACCAGTTGTGATGCAACAGAGTTCGCTGTGACCGTTGTGAATTATGGGTGGCTCCCAGAGGTCCTTGATCCCCATGGGGTCCAACAGTGGTCATTGAAGCGTGCACACACAAATGCACATATGCACCTACACACGCACAGGCGCACATGCGTATGCACACCTGGACCTGTAAATGAACAACACAAAAACTAAGGCACTGGTGTCGGACTTCTGGTTTACCGGAACGGGGTTCAACTCCCTGCAGTGCCCTGCTCAATTTGTTGTATTTACATGGTTCATTGGAAATTGCGGAAATTGAAAATTGCGGAAATTGCGGAATATGGAAATTGCGGAAATTGGAAATTGCGTAAATTGCGTAAATTGGAAATTGCGTAAATTGCGGACATTTTTCCACAATTTTTCAAAAAAAATCTAAAACCGATGGGCTATAACCCATCGTTTCTTTTTTTTTTTTTTTAACACATTTTTCCGCAACACTCCGCAATTTGCTAATGTTTCTCATCCTCCGCAACACTCCGTAATTTGCTAATGTTTCTCATGTTTCTTTCTGTGGCTCCAGATGATCCCTGTGCTTTAGACCCGCTGTTGACCTGTCTGTCTAGCATCAAATGTTGGATGAGTGAGAACCGTGACATTTTTAAAGCTCAGCTCAAGACCCACTTCTACAACATTGCTTTTAATTGATCTTTTATTTTTTATTTTTGTTATTCATGTCCTCACTGTATTGCATTACTGCTTGTTTTTAATGTTGTTGCCTTGCTTTTCTTTTATCCTCCATTTCTCTGTAAAGCACTTTGAGCTGCATTTCATGTCATGAAAGGTGCTATACAAATGAAGTTTTATTATTATTATTATCCTCCGCAACACTAAATTTTTCCGGTAAATACAACACATTGAGCAGGGCACTGCAGGGAGTTGAACCCCGTTCCGGTAAACCAGAAGTACGACACCAGTGCCTTAGCTTTTGTGTATTCAACTATTTGGGTAACATGTGAGCTTTATCCTCTAATTCATGGGCCATAGTATGCCGTACGATATGGGCTATAGCCCACGGTCCAAAATGAGAAACGAGGCTAACTTTTTTTTTTCAAAATTTCAAAAAACATGGGCTATAACCCATCGTTTTTTTTATTTTTTCATTTTTTTCAAATCCTCAAAAATGATGAAAAACGGCGTGCCATAGTATGCCGTACGATATGGGCTATAGCCCACGGTCCAAAATGATGAGAAACGAGGCTAACTTTTTTTTTCAAAATTTCAAAAAACATGGGCTATAACCCATCGTTTTTTTCATTTTTTCATTTTTTTCAAATCCTCAAAAATGATGAGAAACGGCGTGCCATAGTATGCCGTACGATATGGGCTATAGCCCACGGTCAAAAATGATGAGAAACGAGGCTAACTTTTTTTTCAAAATTTCAAAAAACATGGGCTATAACCCATCGTTTTTTTCATTTTTTCATTTTTTTCAAATCCTCAAAAATGATGAAAAACGGCGTGCCATAGTATGCCGTACGATATGGGCTATAGCCCACGGTCCAAAATGATGAGAAACAAGGCTAACTTTTTTTTCCAAAATTTCAAAAAACATGGGCTATAACCCATCATTTTTTTTAATTTTTAATTTTTTTTCAAATCCTCAAAAATGATGAAAAACGGCGTGCCATAGTATGCCGTACGATATGGGCTATAGCCCACGGTCCAAAATGATGAGAAACGAGGCTAACTTATTTTTCAAAATTTCAAAAAACATGGGCTATAACCCATCGTTTTTTTCATTTTTTCATTTTTTTCAAATCCTCAAAATCGATGAAAAACGGCGTGCCATAGTATGCCGTACGATATGGGCTATAGCCCACGGTCCAAAATGATGAGAAACGAGGCTAACTTTTTTTTCCAAAATTTCAAAAAACATGGGCTATAACCCATCGTTTTTTTTCATTTTTTCATTTTTTTCAAATCCTCAAAAATGATGAAAAACGGCGTGCCATAGTATGCCGTACGATATGGGCTATAGCCCACGGTCCAAAATGATGAGAAACGAGGCTAACTTTTTTTTTTCAAAATTTCAAAAAACATGGGCTATAACCCATCGTTTTTTTCATTTTTTCATTTTTTTCAAATCCTCAAAAATGATGAAAAACGGCGTGCCATAGTATGCCGTACGATATGGGCTATAGCCCACGGTCAAAAATTATGAGAAACGAGGCTAACTTTTTTTTCAAAATTTCAAAAAACATGGGATATAACCCATCGTTTTTTTTTTTTTTTCATTTTTTTCAAATCCTCAAAAATGATGAAAAACGGCGTGCCATAGTATGCCGTACGATATGGGCTATAGCCCACGGTCCAAAATGATGAGAAACGAGGCTAACTTTTTTTTTCAAAATTTCAAAAAACATGGGCTATAACCCATCGTTTTTTTCATTTTTTCATTTTTTTCAAATCCTCAAAAATGATGAAAAACGGCGTGCCATAGTATGCCGTACGATATGGGCTATAGCCCACGGTCCAAAATGATGAGAAACGAGGCTAACTTTTTTTTTTCAAAATTTCAAAAAACATGGGCTATAACCCATCGTTTTTTTCATTTTTTCATTTTTTTCAAATCCTCAAAAATGATGAAAAACGGCGTGCCATAGTATGCCGTACGATATGGGCTATAGCCCACGGTCAAAAATTATGAGAAACGAGGCTAACTTTTTTTTCAAAATTTCAAAAAACATGGGATATAACCCATCGTTTTTTTTTTTTTTTCATTTTTTTCAAATCCTCAAAAATGATGAAAAACGGCGTGCCATAGTATGCCGTACGATATGGGCTATAGCCCACGGTCCAAAATGATGAGAAACGAGGCTAACTTTTTTTTTCAAAATTTCAAAAAACATGGGCTATAACCCATCGTTTTTTTCATTTTTTCATTTTTTTCAAATCCTCAAAAATGATGAAAAACGGCGTGCCATAGTATGCCGTACGATACGGGCTATAGCCCACGGTCCAAAATGATGAGAAACGAGGCTAACTTTTTTTTTCAAAATTTCAAAAAACATGGGCTATAACCCATCGTTTTTTTCATTTTTTCATTTTTTTCAAATCCTCAAAAATGATGAAAAACGGCGTGCCATAGTATGCCGTACGATATGGGCTATAGCCCACGGTCCAAAATGATGAGAAACGAGGCTAACTTTTTTTTTCAAAATTTCTAAAAACATGGGCTATAACCCATCGTTTTTTTCATTTTTTCATTTTTTTCAAATCCTCAAAAATGATGAAAAACGGCGTGCCATAGTATGCCGTACGATATGGGCTATAGCCCACGGTCCAAAATGATGAGAAACGAGGCTAACTTTTTTTTTCAAAATTTAAAAAAACATGGGCTATAACCCATCGTTTTTTTCATTTTTTCATTTTTTTCAAATCCTCAAAAACGATGAAAAACGGCGTGCCATAGTATGCCGTACGATATGGGCTATAGCCCACGGTCCAAAATGATGAGAAACGAGGCTAACTTTTTTTTTCAAAATTTCAAAAAACATGGGCTATAACCCATCGTTTTTTTCATTTTTTTCAAATCCTCAAAAATGATGAAAAACGGCGTGCCATAGTATGCCGTACGATATGGGCTATAGCCCACGGTCCAAAATGATGAGAAACGAGGCTAACTTTTTTTTTCAAAATTTCAAAAAACATGGGCTATAACCCATCGTTTTTTTCATTTTTTCATTTTTTTCAATTCCTCAAAAATGATGAAAAACGGCGTGCCATAGTATGCCGTACGATATGGGCTATAGCCCACGGTCAAAAATGATGAGAAACGAGGCTAACTGTTTTTTCAAAATTTCAAAAAACATGGGCTATAACCCATCGTTTTTTTCATTTTTTCATTTTTTTCAAATCCTCAAAAATGATGAAAAACGGCGTGCCATAGTATGCCGTACGATATGGGCTATAGCCCACGGTCCAAAATGATGAGAAACGAGGCTAACTTTTTTTTTTCAAAATTTCAAAAAACATGGGCTATAACCCATCGTTTTTTTCATTTTTTCATTTTTTTCAAATCCTCAAAAATGATGAAAAACGGCGTGCCATAGTATGCCGTACGATATGGGCTATAGCCCACGGTCAAAAATGATGAGAAACGAGGCTAACTTTTTTTTCAAAATTTCAAAAAACATGGGCTATAACCCATCGTTTTTTTCATTTTTTCATTTTTTTCAAATCCTCAAAAATGATGAAAAACGGCGTGCCATAGTATGCCGTACGATATGGGCTATAGCCCACGGTCCAAAATGATGAGAAACGAGGCTAACTTTTTTTTTCAAAATTTAAAAAAACATGGGCTATAACCCATCGTTTTTTTCATTTTTTCATTTTTTTCAAATCCTCAAAAACGATGAAAAACGGCGTGCCATAGTATGCCGTACGATATGGGCTATAGCCCACGGTCCAAAATGATGAGAAACGAGGCTAACTTTTTTTTTCAAAATTTCAAAAAACATGGGCTATAACCCATCGTTTTTTTCATTTTTTTCAAATCCTCAAAAATTATGAGAAACGAGGCTAACTTTTTTTTCAAAATTTCAAAAAACATGGGATATAACCCATCGTTTTTTTTTTTTTTTCATTTTTTTCAAATCCTCAAAAATGATGAAAAACGGCGTGCCATAGTATGCCGTACGATATGGGCTATAGCCCACGGTCCAAAATGATGAGAAACGAGGCTAACTTTTTTTTTCAAAATTTCAAAAAACATGGGCTATAACCCATCGTTTTTTTCATTTTTTCATTTTTTTCAAATCCTCAAAAATGATGAAAAACGGCGTGCCATAGTATGCCGTACGATATGGGCTATAGCCCACGGTCCAAAATGATGAGAAACGAGGCTAACTTTTTTTTTCAAAATTTCAAAAAACATGGGCTATAACCCATCGTTTTTTTCATTTTTTCATTTTTTTCAAATCCTCAAAAATGATGAAAAACGGCGTGCCATAGTATGCCGTACGATATGGGCTATAGCCCACGGTCCAAAATGATGAGAACGAGGCTAACTTTTTTTTTCAAAATTTAAAAAAACATGGGCTATAACCCATCGTTTTTTTCATTTTTTCATTTTTTTCAAATCCTCAAAAACGATGAAAAACGGCGTGCCATAGTATGCCGTACGATATGGGCTATAGCCCACGGTCCAAAATGATGAGAAACGAGGCTAACTTTTTTTTTCAAAATTTCAAAAAACATGGGCTATAACCCATCGTTTTTTTCATTTTTTTCAAATCCTCAAAAATGATGAAAAACGGCGTGCCATAGTATGCCGTACGATATGGGCTATAGCCCACGGTCCAAAATGATGAGAAACGAGGCTAACTTTTTTTTTCAAAATTTCAAAAAACATGGGCTATAACCCATCGTTTTTTTCATTTTTTCATTTTTTTCAAATCCTCAAAAATGATGAAAAACGGCGTGCCATAGTATGCCGTACGATATGGGCTATAGCCCACGGTCAAAAATGATGAGAAACGAGGCTAACTTTTTTTTCAAAATTTCAAAAAACATGGGCTATAACCCATCGTTTTTTTCATTTTTTCATTTTTTTTAAATTCTCAAAAATGATGAAAAACGGCGTGCCATAGTATGCCGTACGATATGGGCTATAGCCCACGGTCCAAAATGATGAGAAACGAGGCTAACTTTTTTTTTCAAAATTTCAAAAAACATGGGCTATAACCCATCGTTTTTTTCATTTTTTCATTTTTTTCAAATCCTCAAAAATGATGAAAAACGGCGTGCCATAGTATGCCGTACGATATGGGCTATAGCCCACGGTCAAAAATGATGAGAAACGAGGCTAACTTTTTTTTCAAAATTTCAAAAAACATGGGCTATAACCCATCGTTTTTTTCATTTTTTCATTTTTTTTAAATTCTCAAAAATGATGAAAAACGGCGTGCCATAGTATGCCGTACGATATGGGCTATAGCCCACGGTCCAAAATGATGAGAAACGAGGCTAACTTTTTTTTTTCAAAATTTCAAAAAACATGGGCTATAACCCATCGTTTTTTTCATTTTTTCATTTTTTTCAAATCCTCAAAAATGATGAAAAACGGCGTGCCATAGTATGCCGTACGATATGGGCTATAGCCCACGGTCAAAAATGATGAGAAACGAGGCTAACTTTTTTTTCAAAATTTCAAAAAACATGGGCTATAACCCATCGTTTTTTTCATTTTTTCATTTTTTTCAAATCCTCAAAAATGATGAAAAACGGCGTGCCATAGTATGCCGTACGATATGGGCTATAGCCCACGGTCCAAAATGATGAGAAACGAGGCTAACTTTTTTTTTCAAAATTTCAAAAAACATGGGCTATAACCCATCGTTTTTTTCATTTTTTCATTTTTTTCAAATCCTAAAAAATGATGAAAAACGGCGTGCCATAGTTTGCCGTACGATATGGCCTATAGCCCACGGTCCAAAATGATGAGAAACGAGGCTAACTTTTTTTTTCAAAATTTCAAAAAACATGGGCTATAACCCATCGTTTTTTTCATTTTTTCATTTTTTTCAAATCCTCAAAAATGATGAAAAACGGCGTGCCATAGTATGCCGTACGATACGGGCTATAGCCCACGGTCCAAAATGATGAGAAACGAGGCTAACTTTTGTTTTCAAAATTTCAAAAAACATGGGCTATAACCCATCGTTTTTTTCATTTTTTCATTTTTTTCAAATCCTCAAAAATGATGAAAAACGGCGTGCCATAGTATGCCGTACAATATGGGCTATAGCCCACGGTCCAAAATGATGAGAAACGAGGCTAACCTTTTTTTCAAAATTTCAAAAAACATGGGCTATAACCCATCGTTTTTTTTCATTTTTTCATTTTTTTCAAATCCTCAAAAATGATGAAAAACGGCGTGCCATAGTATGCCGTACGATACGGGCTATAGCCCACGGTCCAATATGATGAGAAACGAGGCTAACTTTTGTTTTCAAAATTTCAAAAAACATGGGCTATAACCCATCGTTTTTTTCATTTTTTCATTTTTTTCAAATCCTCAAAAATGATGAAAAACGGAGTGCCATAGTATGCCGTACGATATGGGCTATAGCCCACGGTCCAAAATGATGAGAAACGAGGCTAACTTTCTTTTTCAAAATTTCAAAAAACATGGGCTATAACCCATCGTTTTTTTCATTTTTTCATTTTTTTCAAATCCTCAAAAATGATGAAAAACGGCGTGCCATAGTTTGCCGTACGATATGGCCTATAGCCCACGGTCCAAAATGATGAGAAACGAGGCTAACTTTTTTTTTCAAAATTTCAAAAAACATGGGCTATAACCCATCGTTTTTTTCATTTTTTCATTTTTTTCAAATCCTCAAAAATGATGAAAAACGGCGTGCCATAGTATGCCGTACGATACGGGCTATAGCCCACGGTCCAAAATGATGAGAAACGAGGCTAACTTTTTTTTCCAAAATTTCAAAAAACATGGGCTATAACCCATCGTTTTTTTAATTTTTTCATTTTTTTCAAATCCTCAAAAATGATGAAAAACGGCGTGCCATAGTATGCCGTACGATATGGGCTATAGCCCACGGTCCAAAATGATGAGAAACGAGGCTAACTTTTTTTTTTCAAAATTTCAAAAAACATGGGCTATAACCCATCGTTTTTTTCATTTTTTCATTTTTTTCAAATCCTCAAAAATGATGAAAAACGGCGTGCCATAGTATGCCGTACGATATGGGCTATAGCCCACGGTCAAAAATTATGAGAAACGAGGCTAACTTTTTTTTCAAAATTTCAAAAAACATGGGATATAACCCATCGTTTTTTTTTTTTTTTCATTTTTTTCAAATCCTCAAAAATGATGAAAAACGGCGTGCCATAGTATGCCGTACGATATGGGCTATAGCCCACGGTCAAAAATGATGAGAAACGAGGCTAACTTTTTTTTCAAAATTTCAAAAAACATGGGCTATAACCCATCGTTTTTTTCATTTTTTCATTTTTTTTAAATTCTCAAAAATGATGAAAAACGGCGTGCCATAGTATGCCGTACGATATGGGCTATAGCCCACGGTCCAAAATGATGAGAAACGAGGCTAACTTTTTTTTTCAAAATTTCAAAAAACATGGGCTATAACCCATCGTTTTTTTCATTTTTTCATTTTTTTCAAATCCTCAAAAATGATGAAAAACGGCGTGCCATAGTATGCCGTACGATATGGGCTATAGCCCACGGTCAAAAATGATGAGAAACGAGGCTAACTTTTTTTTCAAAATTTCAAAAAACATGGGCTATAACCCATCGTTTTTTTCATTTTTTCATTTTTTTTAAATTCTCAAAAATGATGAAAAACGGCGTGCCATAGTATGCCGTACGATATGGGCTATAGCCCACGGTCCAAAATGATGAGAAACGAGGCTAACTTTTTTTTTTCAAAATTTCAAAAAACATGGGCTATAACCCATCGTTTTTTTCATTTTTTCATTTTTTTCAAATCCTCAAAAATGATGAAAAACGGCGTGCCATAGTATGCCGTACGATATGGGCTATAGCCCACGGTCAAAAATGATGAGAAACGAGGCTAACTTTTTTTTCAAAATTTCAAAAAACATGGGCTATAACCCATCGTTTTTTTCATTTTTTCATTTTTTTCAAATCCTCAAAAATGATGAAAAACGGCGTGCCATAGTATGCCGTACGATATGGGCTATAGCCCACGGTCCAAAATGATGAGAAACGAGGCTAACTTTTTTTTTCAAAATTTCAAAAAACATGGGCTATAACCCATCGTTTTTTTCATTTTTTCATTTTTTTCAAATCCTAAAAAATGATGAAAAACGGCGTGCCATAGTTTGCCGTACGATATGGCCTATAGCCCACGGTCCAAAATGATGAGAAACGAGGCTAACTTTTTTTTTCAAAATTTCAAAAAACATGGGCTATAACCCATCGTTTTTTTCATTTTTTCATTTTTTTCAAATCCTCAAAAATGATGAAAAACGGCGTGCCATAGTATGCCGTACGATACGGGCTATAGCCCACGGTCCAAAATGATGAGAAACGAGGCTAACTTTTGTTTTCAAAATTTCAAAAAACATGGGCTATAACCCATCGTTTTTTTCATTTTTTCATTTTTTTCAAATCCTCAAAAATGATGAAAAACGGCGTGCCATAGTATGCCGTACAATATGGGCTATAGCCCACGGTCCAAAATGATGAGAAACGAGGCTAACTTTTTTTTCAAAATTTCAAAAAACATGGGCTATAACCCATCGTTTTTTTTCATTTTTTCATTTTTTTCAAATCCTCAAAAATGATGAAAAACGGCGTGCCATAGTATGCCGTACGATACGGGCTATAGCCCACGGTCCAATATGATGAGAAACGAGGCTAACTTTTGTTTTCAAAATTTCAAAAAACATGGGCTATAACCCATCGTTTTTTTCATTTTTTCATTTTTTTCAAATCCTCAAAAATGATGAAAAACGGAGTGCCATAGTATGCCGTACGATATGGGCTATAGCCCACGGTCCAAAATGATGAGAAACGAGGCTAACTTTCTTTTTCAAAATTTCAAAAAACATGGGCTATAACCCATCGTTTTTTTCATTTTTTCATTTTTTTCAAATCCTCAAAAATGATGAAAAACGGCGTGCCATAGTTTGCCGTACGATATGGCCTATAGCCCACGGTCCAAAATGATGAGAAACGAGGCTAACTTTTTTTTTCAAAATTTCAAAAAACATGGGCTATAACCCATCGTTTTTTTCATTTTTTCATTTTTTTCAAATCCTCAAAAATGATGAAAAACGGCGTGCCATAGTATGCCGTACGATACGGGCTATAGCCCACGGTCCAAAATGATGAGAAACGAGGCTAACTTTTTTTTTCAAAATTTCAAAAAACATGGGCTATAACCCATCGTTTTTTTAATTTTTTCATTTTTTTCAAATCCTCAAAAATGATGAAAAACGGCGTGCCATAGTATGCCGTACGATATGGGCTATAGCCCACGGTCCAAAATGATGAGAAACGAGGCTAACTTTTTTTTTTCAAAATTTCAAAAAACATGGGCTATAACCCATCGTTTTTTTCATTTTTTCATTTTTTTCAAATCCTCAAAAATGATGAAAAACGGCGTGCCATAGTATGCCGTACGATATGGGCTATAGCCCACGGTCAAAAATTATGAGAAACGAGGCTAACTTTTTTTTCAAAATTTCAAAAAACATGGGATATAACCCATCGTTTTTTTTTTTTTTTCATTTTTTTCAAATCCTCAAAAATGATGAAAAACGGCGTGCCATAGTATGCCGTACGATATGGGCTATAGCCCACGGTCCAAAATGATGAGAAACGAGGCTAACTTTTTTTTTCAAAATTTCAAAAAACATGGGCTATAACCCATCGTTTTTTTCATTTTTTCATTTTTTTCAAATCCTCAAAAATGATGAAAAACGGCGTGCCATAGTTTGCCGTACGATATGGCCTATAGCCCACGGTCCAAAATGATGAGAAACGAGGCTAACTTTTTTTTTCAAAATTTCAAAAAACATGGGCTATAACCCATCGTTTTTTTCATTTTTTCATTTTTTTCAAATCCTCAAAAATGATGAAAAACGGCGTGCCATAGTATGCCGTACGATACGGGCTATAGCCCACGGTCCAAAATGATGAGAAACGAGGCTAACTTTTGTTTTCAAAATTTCAAAAAACATGGGCTATAACCCATCGTTTTTTTCATTTTTTCATTTTTTTCAAATCCTCAAAAATGATGAAAAACGGCGTGCCATAGTATGCCGTACAATATGGGCTATAGCCCACGGTCCAAAATGATGAGAAACGAGGCTAACTTTTTTTTCAAAATTTCAAAAAACATGGGCTATAACCCATCGTTTTTTTTCATTTTTTCATTTTTTTCAAATCCTCAAAAATGATGAAAAACGGCGTGCCATAGTATGCCGTACGATACGGGCTATAGCCCACGGTCCAAAATGATGAGAAACGAGGCTAACTTTTGTTTTCAAAATTTCAAAAAACATGGGCTATAACCCATCGTTTTTTTCATTTTTTCATTTTTTTCAAATCCTCAAAAATGATGAAAAACGGAGTGCCATAGTATGCCGTACGATATGGGCTATAGCCCACGGTCCAAAATGATGAGAAACGAGGCTAACTTTTTTTTTCAAAATTTCAAAAAACATGGGCTATAACCCATCGTTTTTTTCATTTTTTCATTTTTTTCAAATCCTCAAAAATGATGAAAAACGGCGTGCCATAGTTTGCCGTACGATATGGCCTATAGCCCACGGTCCAAAATGATGAGAAACGAGGCTAACTTTTTTTTTCAAAATTTCAAAAAACATGGGCTATAACCCATCGTTTTTTTCATTTTTTCATTTTTTTCAAATCCTCAAAAATGATGAAAAACGGCGTGCCATAGTATGCCGTACGATACGGGCTATAGCCCACGGTCCAAAATGATGAGAAACGAGGCTAACTTTTTTTTTCAAAATTTCAAAAAACATGGGCTATAACCCATCGTTTTTTTCATTTTTTCATTTTTTTCAAATCCTCAAAAATGATGAAAAACGGCGTGCCATAGTATGCCGTACGATATGGGCTATAGCCCACGGTCCAAAATGATGAGAAACGAGGCTAACTTTTTTTTTTCAAAATTTCAAAAAACATGGGCTATAACCCATCGTTTTTTTCATTTTTTCATTTTTTTCAAATCCTCAAAAATGATGAAAAACGGCGTGCCATAGTATGCCGTACGATATGGGCTATAGCCCACGGTCCAAAATGATGAGAAACGAGGCTAACTTTTTTTTTCAAAATTTCAAAAAACATGGGCTATAACCCATCGTTTTTTTCATTTTTTCATTTTTTTCAAATCCTCAAAAATGATGAAAAACGGCGTGCCATAGTATGCCGTACGATACGGGCTATAGCCCACGGTCCAAAATGATGAGAAACGAGGCTAACTTTTTTTTTCAAAATTTCAAAAAACATGGGCTATAACCCATCGTTTTTTTCATTTTTTCATTTTTTTCAAATCCTCAAAAATGATGAAAAACGGCGTGCCATAGTATGCCGTATGATATGGGCTATAGCCCACGGTCCAAAATGATAAGAAACGAGGCTAACTTTTTTTTTCAAAATTAAAAAAAACATGGGCTATAACCCATCGTTTTTTTCATTTTTTCATTTTTTTCAAATCCTCAAAAACGATGAAAAACGGCGTGCCATAGTATGCCGTACGATACGGGCTATAGCCCACGGTCCAAAATGATGAGAAACGAGGCTAACTTTTTTTTTCAAAATTTCAAAAAACATGGGCTATAACCCATCTTTTTTTTCATTTTTTCATTTTTTTCAAATCCTCAAAAATGATGAAAAACGGCGTGCCATAGTATGCCGTACGATATGGGCTATAGCCCACGGTCCAAAATGATGAGAAACGAGGCTAACTTTTTTTTTCAAAATTAAAAAAAACATGGGCTATAACCCATCGTTTTTTTCATTTTTTCATTTTTTTCAAATCCTCAAAAACGATGAAAAACGGCGTGCCATAGTATGCCGTACGATATGGGCTATAGCCCACGGTCCAAAATGATGAGAAACGAGGCTAACTTTTTTTTTCAAAATTTCAAAAAACATGGGCTATAACCCATCGTTTTTTTCATTTTTTTCAAATCCTCAAAAATGATGAAAAACGGCGTGCCATAGTATGCCGTACGATATGGGCTATAGCCCACGGTCCAAAATGATGAGAAACGAGGCTAACTTTTTTTTTCAAAATTTCAAAAAACATGGGCTATAACCCATCGTTTTTTTCATTTTTTCATTTTTTTCAAATCCTCAAAAATGATGAAAAACGGCGTGCCATAGTATGCCGTACGATATGGGCTATAGCCCACGGTCAAAAATGATGAGAAACGAGGCTAACTTTTTTTTCAAAATTAAAAAAAACATGGGCTATAACCCATCGTTTTTTTCATTTTTTCATTTTTTTCAAATCCTCAAAAACGATGAAAAACGGCGTGCCATAGTATGCCGTACGATACGGGCTATAGCCCACGGTCCAAAATGATGAGAAACGAGGCTAACTTTTTTTTTCAAAATTTCAAAAAACATGGGCTATAACCCATCTTTTTTTTCATTTTTTCATTTTTTTCAAATCCTCAAAAATGATGAAAAACGGCGTGCCATAGTATGCCGTACGATATGGGCTATAGCCCACGGTCCAAAATGATGAGAAACGAGGCTAACTTTTTTTTTCAAAATTAAAAAAAACATGGGCTATAACCCATCGTTTTTTTCATTTTTTCATTTTTTTCAAATCCTCAAAAACGATGAAAAACGGCGTGCCATAGTATGCCGTACGATATGGGCTATAGCCCACGGTCCAAAATGATGAGAAACGAGGCTAACTTTTTTTTTCAAAATTTCAAAAAACATGGGCTATAACCCATCGTTTTTTTCATTTTTTTCAAATCCTCAAAAATGATGAAAAACGGCGTGCCATAGTATGCCGTACGATATGGGCTATAGCCCACGGTCCAAAATGATGAGAAACGAGGCTAACTTTTTTTTTCAAAATTTCAAAAAACATGGGCTATAACCCATCGTTTTTTTCATTTTTTCATTTTTTTCAAATCCTCAAAAATGATGAAAAACGGCGTGCCATAGTATGCCGTACGATATGGGCTATAGCCCACGGTCAAAAATGATGAGAAACGAGGCTAACTTTTTTTTCAAAATTTCAAAAAACATGGGCTATAACCCATCGTTTTTTTCATTTTTTCATTTTTTTCAAATCCTCAAAAATGATGAAAAACGGCGTGCCATAGTATGCCGTACGATATGGGCTATAGCCCACGGTCCAAAATGATGAGAAACGAGGCTAACTTTTTTTTTTCAAAATTTCAAAAAACATGGGCTATAACCCATCGTTTTTTTCATTTTTTCATTTTTTTCAAATCCTCAAAAATGATGAAAAACGGCGTGCCATAGTATGCCGTACGATATGGGCTATAGCCCACGGTCAAAAATGATGAGAAACGAGGCTAACTTTTTTTTCAAAATTTCAAAAAACATGGGCTATAACCCATCGTTTTTTTCATTTTTTCATTTTTTTCAAATCCTCAAAAATGATGAAAAACGGCGTGCCATAGTATGCCGTACGATATGGGCTATAGCCCACGGTCCAAAATGATGAGAAACGAGGCTAACTTTTTTTTTCAAAATTTCAAAAAACATGGGCTATAACCCATCGTTTTTTTCATTTTTTCATTTTTTTCAAATCCTCAAAAATGATGAAAAACGGCGTGCCATAGTTTGCCGTACGATATGGCCTATAGCCCACGGTCCAAAATGATGAGAAACGAGGCTAACTTTTTTTTTCAAAATTTCAAAAAACATGGGCTATAACCCATCGTTTTTTTCATTTTTTCATTTTTTTCAAATCCTCAAAAATGATGAAAAACGGCGTGCCATAGTATGCCGTACGATACGGGCTATAGCCCACGGTCCAAAATGATGAGAAACGAGGCTAACTTTTTTTTTTCAAAATTTCAAAAAACATGGGCTATAACCCATCGTTTTTTTTATTTTTTCATTTTTTTCAAATCCTCAAAAATGATGAAAAACGGCGTGCCATAGTATGCCGTACGATATGGGCTATAGCCCACGGTCCAAAATGATAAGAAACGAGGCTAACTTTTTTTTTCAAAATTAAAAAAAACATGGGCTATAACCCATCGTTTTTTTCATTTTTTCATTTTTTTCAAATCCTCAAAAACGATGAAAAACGGCGTGCCATAGTATGCCGTACGATACGGGCTATAGCCCACGGTCCAAAATGATGAGAAACGAGGCTAACTTTTTTTTTCAAAATTTCAAAAAACATGGGCTATAACCCATCGTTTTTTTCATTTTTTCATTTTTTTCAAATCCTCAAAAATGATGAAAAACGGCGTGCCATAGTATGCCGTACGATATGGGCTATAGCCCACGGTCCAAAATGATGAGAAACGAGGCTAACTTTTTTTTTCAAAATTAAAAAAAACATGGGCTATAACCCATCGTTTTTTTCATTTTTTCATTTTTTTCAAATCCTCAAAAACGATGAAAAACGGCGTGCCATAGTATGCCGTACGATATGGGCTATAGCCCACGGTCCAAAATGATGAGAAACGAGGCTAACTTTTTTTTTCAAAATTTCAAAAAACATGGGCTATAACCCATCGTTTTTTTCATTTTTTTCAAATCCTCAAAAATGATGAAAAACGGCGTGCCATAGTATGCCGTACGATATGGGCTATAGCCCACGGTCCAAAATGATGAGAAACGAGGCTAACTTTTTTTTTCAAAATTTCAAAAAACATGGGCTATAACCCATCGTTTTTTTCATTTTTTCATTTTTTTCAAATCCTCAAAAATGATGAAAAACGGCGTGCCATAGTATGCCGTACGATATGGGCTATAGCCCACGGTCAAAAATGATGAGAAACGAGGCTAACTTTTTTTTCAAAATTTCAAAAAACATGGGCTATAACCCATCGTTTTTTTCATTTTTTCATTTTTTTCAAATCCTCAAAAATGATGAAAAACGGCGTGCCATAGTATGCCGTACGATATGGGCTATAGCCCACGGTCCAAAATGATGAGAAACGAGGCTAACTTTTTTTTTTCAAAATTTCAAAAAACATGGGCTATAACCCATCGTTTTTTTCATTTTTTCATTTTTTTCAAATCCTCAAAAATGATGAAAAACGGCGTGCCATAGTATGCCGTACGATATGGGCTATAGCCCACGGTCAAAAATGATGAGAAACGAGGCTAACTTTTTTTTCAAAATTTCAAAAAACATGGGCTATAACCCATCGTTTTTTTCATTTTTTCATTTTTTTCAAATCCTCAAAAATGATGAAAAACGGCGTGCCATAGTATGCCGTACGATATGGGCTATAGCCCACGGTCCAAAATGATGAGAAACGAGGCTAACTTTTTTTTTCAAAATTTCAAAAAACATGGGCTATAACCCATCGTTTTTTTCATTTTTTCATTTTTTTCAAATCCTCAAAAATGATGAAAAACGGCGTGCCATAGTTTGCCGTACGATATGGCCTATAGCCCACGGTCCAAAATGATAAGAAACGAGGCTAACTTTTTTTTTCAAAATTAAAAAAAACATGGGCTATAACCCATCGTTTTTTTCATTTTTTCATTTTTTTCAAATCCTCAAAAACGATGAAAAACGGCGTGCCATAGTATGCCGTACGATACGGGCTATAGCCCACGGTCCAAAATGATGAGAAACGAGGCTAACTTTTTTTTTCAAAATTTCAAAAAACATGGGCTATAACCCATTGTTTTTTTCATTTTTTCATTTTTTTCAAATCCTCAAAAATGATGAAAAACGGCGTGCCATAGTATGCCGTACGATATGGGCTATAGCCCACGGTCCAAAATGATGAGAAACGAGGCTAACTTTTTTTTTCAAAATTAAAAAAAACATGGGCTATAACCCATCGTTTTTTTCATTTTTTCATTTTTTTCAAATCCTCAAAAACGATGAAAAACGGCGTGCCATAGTATGCCGTACGATATGGGCTATAGCCCACGGTCCAAAATGATGAGAAACGAGGCTAACTTTTTTTTTCAAAATTTCAAAAAACATGGGCTATAACCCATCGTTTTTTTCATTTTTTTCAAATCCTCAAAAATGATGAAAAACGGCGTGCCATAGTATGCCGTACGATATGGGCTATAGCCCACGGTCCAAAATGATGAGAAACGAGGCTAACTTTTTTTTTCAAAATTTCAAAAAACATGGGCTATAACCCATCGTTTTTTTCATTTTTTCATTTTTTTCAAATCCTCAAAAATGATGAAAAACGGCGTGCCATAGTATGCCGTACGATATGGGCTATAGCCCACGGTAAAAAATGATGAGAAACGAGGCTAACTTTTTTTTCAAAATTTCAAAAAACATGGGCTATAACCCATCGTTTTTTTCATTTTTTCATTTTTTTCAAATCCTCAAAAATGATGAAAAACGGCGTGCCATAGTATGCCGTACGATATGGGCTATAGCCCACGGTCCAAAATGATGAGAAACGAGGCTAACTTTTTTTTTTCAAAATTTCAAAAAACATGGGCTATAACCCATCGTTTTTTTCATTTTTTCATTTTTTTCAAATCCTCAAAAATGATGAAAAACGGCGTGCCATAGTATGCTGTACGATATGGGCTATAGCCCACGGTCAAAAATGATGAGAAACGAGGCTAACTTTTTTTTCAAAATTTCAAAAAACATGGGCTATAACCCATCGTTTTTTTCATTTTTTCATTTTTTTCAAATCCTCAAAAATGATGAAAAACGGCGTGCCATAGTATGCCGTACGATATGGGCTATAGCCCACGGTCCAAAATGATGAGAAACGAGGCTAACTTTTTTTTTCAAAATTTCAAAAAACATGGGCTATAACCCATCGTTTTTTTCATTTTTTCATTTTTTTCAAATCCTCAAAAATGATGAAAAACGGCGTGCCATAGTTTGCCGTACGATATGGCCTATAGCCCACGGTCCAAAATGATGAGAAACGAGGCTAACTTTTTTTTTCAAAATTTCAAAAAACATGGGCTATAACCCATCGTTTTTTTCATTTTTTCATTTTTTTCAAATCCTCAAAAATGATGAAAAACGGCGTGCCATAGTATGCCGTACGATACGGGCTATAGCCCACGGTCCAAAATGATGAGAAACGAGGCTAACTTTTGTTTTCAAAATTTCAAAAAACATGGGCTATAACCCATCGTTTTTTTCATTTTTTCATTTTTTTCAAATCCTCAAAAATGATGAAAAACGGCGTGCCATAGTATGCCGTACAATATGGGCTATAGCCCACGGTCCAAAATGATGAGAAACGAGGCTAACTTTTTTTTCAAAATTTCAAAAAACATGGGCTATAACCCATCGTTTTTTTTCATTTTTTCATTTTTTTCAAATCCTCAAAAATGATGAAAAACGGCGTGCCATAGTATGCCGTACGATACGGGCTATAGCCCACGGTCCAAAATGATGAGAAACGAGGCTAACTTTTGTTTTCAAAATTTCAAAAAACATGGGCTATAACCCATCGTTTTTTTCATTTTTTCATTTTTTTCAAATCCTCAAAAATGATGAAAAACGGAGTGCCATAGTATGCCGTACGATATGGGCTATAGCCCACGGTCCAAAATGATGAGAAACGAGGCTAACTTTTTTTTCCAAAATTTCAAAAAACATGGGCTATAACCCATCGTTTTTTTCATTTTTTCATTTTTTTCAAATCCTCAAAAATGATGAAAAACGGCGTGCCATAGTTTGCCGTACGATATGGCCTATAGCCCACGGTCCAAAATGATGAGAAACGAGGCTAACTTTTTTTTTCAAAATTTCAAAAAACATGGGCTATAACCCATCGTTTTTTTCATTTTTTCATTTTTTTCAAATCCTCAAAAATGATGAAAAACGGCGTGCCATAGTATGCCGTACGATACGGGCTATAGCCCACGGTCCAAAATGATGAGAAACGAGGCTAACTTTTTTTTTCAAAATTTCAAAAAACATGGGCTATAACCCATCGTTTTTTTCATTTTTTCATTTTTTTCAAATCCTCAAAAATGATGAAAAACGGCGTGCCATAGTATGCCGTACGATATGGGCTATAGCCCACGGTCCAAAATGATGAGAAACGAGGCTAACTTTTTTTTTCAAAATTTCAAAAAACATGGGCTATAACCCATCGTTTTTTTCATTTTTTCATTTTTTTCAAATCCTCAAAAATGATGAAAAACGGCGTGCCATAGTATGCCGTACGATATGGGCTATAGCCCACGGTCCAAAATGATGAGAAACGAGGCTAACTTTTTTTTTCAAAATTTCAAAAAACATGGGCTATAACCCATCGTTTTTTTCATTTTTTCATTTTTTTCAAATCCTCAAAAATGATGAAAAACGGCGTGCCATAGTATGCCGTACGATATGGGCTATAACCCATCGTTTTTTTCATTTTTTCATTTTTTTCAAATCCTCAAAAATGATGAAAAACGGCGTGCCATAGTATGCCGTACAATATGGGCTATAGCCCACGGTCCAAAATGATGAGAAACGAGGCTAACTTTTTTTTCAAAATTTCAAAAAACATGGGCTATAACCCATCGTTTTTTTCATTTTTTCATTTTTTTCAAATCCTCAAAAATGATGAAAAACGGAGTGCCATAGTATGCCGTACGATATGGGCTATAGCCCACGGTCCAAAATGATGAGAAACGAGGCTAACTTTTTTTTTCAAAATTTCAAAAAACATGGGCTATAACCCATCGTTTTTTTCATTTTTTCATTTTTTTCAAATCCTCAAAAATGATGAAAAACGGCGTGCCATAGTATGCCGTACGATACGGGCTATAGCCCACGGTCCAAAATGATGAGAAACGAGGCTAACTTTTTTTTTCAAAATTTCAAAAAACATGGGCTATAACCCATCGTTTTTTTCATTTTTTCATTTTTTTCAAATCCTCAAAAATGATGAAAAACGGCGTGCCATAGTATGCCGTACGATATGGGCTATAGCCCACGGTCCAAAATGATGAGAAACGAGGCTAACTTTTTTTTTCAAAATTTCAAAAAACATGGGCTATAACCCATCGTTTTTTTCATTTTTTCATTTTTTTCAAATCCTCAAAAATGATGAAAAACGGCGTGCCATAGTATGCCGTACGATATGGGCTATAGCCCACGGTCCAAAATGATGAGAAACGAGGCTAACTTTTTTTTTCAAAATTTCAAAAAACATGGGCTATAACCCATCGTTTTTTTCATTTTTTCATTTTTTTCAAATCCTCAAAAATGATGAAAAACGGCGTGCCATAGTATGCCGTACGATATGGGCTATAACCCATCGTTTTTTTCATTTTTTCATTTTTTTCAAATCCTCAAAAATGATGAAAAACGGCGTGCCATAGTATGCCGTACAATATGGGCTATAGCCCACGGTCCAAAATGATGAGAAACGAGGCTAACTTTTTTTTCAAAATTTCAAAAAACATGGGCTATAACCCATCGTTTTTTTCATTTTTTCATTTTTTTCAAATCCTCAAAAATGATGAAAAACGGAGTGCCATAGTATGCCGTACGATATGGGCTATAGCCCACGGTCCAAAATGATGAGAAACGAGGCTAACTTTTTTTTTCAAAATTTCAAAAAACATGGGCTATAACCCATCGTTTTTTTTATTTTTTCATTTTTTTCAAATCCTCAAAAATGATGAAAAACTGCGTGCCATAGTTTGCCGTACGATATGGCCTATAGCCCACGGTCCAAAATGATGAGAAACGAGGCTAACTTTTTTTTTCAAAATTTCAAAAAACATGGGCTATAACCCATCGTTTTTTTCATTTTTTCATTTTTTTCAAATCCTCAAAAATGATGAAAAACGGCGTGCCATAGTATGCCGTACGATATGGGCTATAGCCCACGGTCCAAAATGATGAGAAACGAGGCTAACTTTTTTTTCAAAATTTCAAAAAACATGGGCTATAACCCATCGTTTTTTTCATTTTTTCATTTTTTTCAAATCCTCAAAAATGATGAAAAACGGCGTGCCATAGTATGCCGTACGATATGGGCTATAGCCCACGGTCAAAAATGATGAGAAACGAGGCTAACTTCTTTTTTCAAAATTTCAAAAAACATGGGCTATAACCCATCGTTTTTTTCATTTTTTCATTTTTTTCAAATCCTCAAAAATGATGAAAAACGGCGTGCCATAGTATGCCGTACGATATGGGCTATAGCCCACGGTCCAAAATGATGAGAAACGAGGCTAACTTTTTTTTCCAAAATTTCAAAAAACATGGGCTATAACCCATCGTTTTTTTCATTTTTTCATTTTTTTCAAATCCTCAAAAATGATGAAAAACGGCGTGCCATAGTATGCCGTACGATATGGGCTATAGCCCACGGTCCAAAATGATGAGAAACGAGGCTAACTTTTTTTTTCAAAATTTCAAAAAACATGGGCTATAACCCATCGTTTTTTTCATTTTTTCATTTTTTTCAAATCCTCAAAAATGATGAAAAACGGCGTGCCATAGTATGCCGTACGATATGGGCTATAGCCCACGGTCCAAAATGATGAGAAACGAGGCTAACTTTTTTTTTCAAAATTTCAAAAAACATGGGCTATAACCCATCGTTTTTTTCATTTTTTAATTTTTTTCAAATCCTCAAAAATGATGAAAAACGGCGTGCCATAGTATGCCGTACGATATGGGCTATAGCCCACGGTCCAAAATGATGAGAAACGAGGCTAACTTTTTTTTCAAAATTTCAAAAAACATGGGCTATAACCCATCGTTTTTTTCATTTTTTTCATTTTTTTCAAATCCTCAAAAATGATGAAAAACGGCGTGCCATAGTATGCCGTACGATATGGGCTATAGCCCACGGTCCAAAATGATGAGAAACGAGGCTAACTTTTTTTTTCAAAATTTCAAAAAACATGGGCTATAACCCATCGTTTTTTTCATTTTTTTCAAATCCTCAAAAATGATGAAAAACGGCGTGCCATAGTATGCCGTACGATATGGGCTATAGCCCACGGTCCAAAATGATGAGAAACGAGGCTAACTTTTTTTTCCAAAATTTCAAAAAACATGGGCTATAACCCATCGTTTTTTTCATTTTTTCATTTTTTTCAAATCCTCAAAAATGATGAAAAACGGCGTGCCATAGTATGCCGTACGATATGGGCTATAGCCCACGGTCCAAAATGATGAGAAACGAGGCTAACTTTTTTTTCCAAAATTTCAAAAAACATGGGCTATAACCCATCGTTTTTTTCATTTTTTCATTTTTTTCAAATCCTCAAAAATGATGAAAAACGGCGTGCCATAGTATGCCGTACGATATGGGCTATAGCCCACGGTCCAAAATGATGAGAAACGAGGCTAACTTTTTTTTTCAAAATTTCAAAAAACATGGGCTATAACCCATCGTTTTTTTCATTTTTTCATTTTTTTCAAATCCTCAAAAATGATGAAAAACGGCGTGCCATAGTATGCCGTACGATATGGGCTATAGCCCACGGTCCAAAATGATGAGAAACGAGGCTAACTTTTTTTTTCAAAATTTCAAAAAACATGGGCTATAACCCATCGTTTTTTTCATTTTTTAATTTTTTTCAAATCCTCAAAAATGATGAAAAACGGCGTGCCATAGTATGCCGTACGATATGGGCTATAGCCCACGGTCCAAAATGATGAGAAACGAGGCTAACATTTTTTTTCAAAATTTCAAAAAACATGGGCTATAACCCATCGTTTTTTTCATTTTTTCATTTTTTTCAAATCCTCAAAAATGATGAAAAACGGCGTGCCATAGTATGCCGTACGATATGGGCTATAGCCCACGGTCCAAAATGATGAGAAACGAGGCTAACTTTTTTTTTCAAAATTTCAAAAAACATGGGCTATAACCCATCGTTTTTTTCATTTTTTTCAAATCCTCAAAAATGATGAAAAACGGCGTGCCATAGTATGCCGTACGATATGGGCTATAGCCCACGGTCCAAAATGATGAGAAACGAGGCTAACTTTTTTTTCCAAAATTTCAAAAAACATGGGCAATAACCCATCGTTTTTTTCATTTTTTTCAAATCCTCAATAATGATGAAAAACGGCATACCATAGTATGCCGTACGATATGGGCTATAGCCCACGGTCAAAAATGATGAGAAACGAGGCTAACTTTTTTTTCAAAATTTCAAAAAACATGGGCTATAACCCATCGTTTTTTTCATTTTTTCATTTTTTTCAAATCCTCAAAAATGATGAAAAATGGCGTGCCATAGTATGCCGTACGATATGGGCTATAGCCCACGGTCCAAAATGATGAGAAACGAGGCTAACTTTTTTTTTCAAAATTTCAAAAAACATGGGCTATAATAACCCATCGTTTTTTTCATTTTTTTCAAATCCTCAAAAATGATGAAAAACGGCGTGCCATAGTATGCCGTACGATATGGGCTATAGCCCACGGTCCAAAATGATGAGAAACGAGGCTAACTTTTTTTTTCAAAGTTTCAAAAAACATGGGCTATAACCCATCGTTTTTTTCATTTTTTCATTTTTTTCAAATCCTCAAAAATGATGAAAAACGGCGTGCCATAGTATGCCGTACGATATGGGCTATAGCCCACGGTCCAAAATGATGAGAAACGAGGCTAACTTTTTTTTCAAAATTTCAAAAAACATGGGCTATAACCCATCGTTTTTTTCATTTTTTCATTTTTTCAAATCCTCAAAAATGATGAAAAACGGCGTGCCATAGTTTGCCGTACGATATGGCCTATAGCCCACGGTCCAAAATGATGAGAAACGAGGCTAACTTTTTTTTTCAAAATTTCAAAAAACATGGGCTATAACCCATCGTTTTTTTCATTTTTTCATTTTTTTCAAATCCTCAAAAATGATGAAAAACGGCGTGCCATAGTATGCCGTACGATATGGGCTATAGCCCACGGTCCAAAATGATGAGAAACGAGGCTAACTTTTTTTTTCAAAATTTCAAAAAACATGGGCTATAACCCATCGTTTTTTTCATTTTTTTCATTTTTTTCAAATCCTCAAAAATGATGAAAAACGGCGTGCCATAGTATGCCGTACGATATGGGCTATAGCCCACGGTCCAAAATGATGAGAAACGAGGCTAACTTTTTTTTTCAAAATTTCAAAAAACATGGGCTATAACCCATCGTTTTTTTCATTTTTTTCAAATCCTCAAAAATGATGAAAAACGGCGTGCCATAGTATGCCGTACGATATGGGCTATAGCCCACGGTCCAAAATGATGAGAAACGAGGCTAACTTTTTTTTCCAAAATTTCAAAAAACATGGGCAATAACCCATCGTTTTTTTCATTTTTTTCAAATCCTCAATAATGATGAAAAACGGCATACCATAGTATGCCGTACGATATGGGCTATAGCCCACGGTCAAAAATGATGAGAAACGAGGCTAACTTTTTTTTCAAAATTTCAAAAAACATGGGCTATAACCCATCGTTTTTTTCATTTTTTCATTTTTTTCAAATCCTCAAAAATGATGAAAAATGGCGTGCCATAGTATGCCGTACGATATGGGCTATAGCCCACGGTCCAAAATGATGAGAAACGAGGCTAACTTTTTTTTTCAAAATTTCAAAAAACATGGGCTATAATAACCCATCGTTTTTTTCATTTTTTTCAAATCCTCAAAAATGATGAAAAACGGCGTGCCATAGTATGCCGTACGATATGGGCTATAGCCCACGGTCCAAAATGATGAGAAACGAGGCTAACTTTTTTTTTCAAAGTTTCAAAAAACATGGGCTATAACCCATCGTTTTTTTCATTTTTTCATTTTTTTCAAATCCTCAAAAATGATGAAAAACGGCGTGCCATAGTATGCCGTACGATATGGGCTATAGCCCACGGTCCAAAATGATGAGAAACGAGGCTAACTTTTTTTTTCAAAATTTCAAAAAACATGGGCTATAACCCATCGTTTTTTTCATTTTTTCATTTTTTCAAATCCTCAAAAATGATGAAAAACGGCGTGCCATAGTTTGCCGTACGATATGGCCTATAGCCCACGGTCCAAAATGATGAGAAACGAGGCTAACTTTTTTTTTCAAAATTTCAAAAAACATGGGCTATAACCCATCGTTTTTTTCATTTTTTCATTTTTTTCAAATCCTCAAAAATGATGAAAAACGGCGTGCCATAGTATGCCGTACGATATGGTCTATAGCCCGCGGTCCAAAATGATGAGAAACGAGGCTAACCTTTTTTTTCAAAATTTCAAAAAACATGGGCTATAACCCATCGTTTTTTTCATTTTTTCATTTTTTTCAAATCCTCAAAAATGATGAAAAACGGCGTGCCATAGTATGCCGTACGATATGGGCTATAGCCCACGGTCCAAAATGATGAGAAACGAGGCTAACTTTTTTTTTCAAAATTTCAAAAAACATGGGCTATAACCCATCGTTTTTTTCATTTTTTCATTTTTTTCAAATCCTCAAAAATGATGAAAAACGGCGTGCCATAGTATGCCGTACGATATGGGCTATAGCCCACGGTCCAAAATGATGAGAAACGAGGCTAACTTTTTTTTTCAAAATTTCAAAAAACATGGGCTATAACCCATCGTTTTTTTCATTTTTTCATTTTTTTCAAATCCTCAAAAATGATGAAAAACGGCGTGCCATAGTATGCCGTACGATATGGGCTATAACCCATCGTTTTTTTCATTTTTTCATTTTTTTCAAATCCTCAAAAATGATGAAAAACGGCGTGCCATAGTATGCCGTACAATATGGGCTATAGCCCACGGTCCAAAATGATGAGAAACGAGGCTAACTTTTTTTTCAAAATTTCAAAAAACATGGGCTATAACCCATCGTTTTTTTCATTTTTTCATTTTTTTCAAATCCTCAAAAATGATGAAAAACGGAGTGCCATAGTATGCCGTACGATATGGGCTATAGCCCACGGTCCAAAATGATGAGAAACGAGGCTAACTTTTTTTTTCAAAATTTCAAAAAACATGGGCTATAACCCATCGTTTTTTTTATTTTTTCATTTTTTTCAAATCCTCAAAAATGATGAAAAACGGCGTGCCATAGTTTGCCGTACGATATGGCCTATAGCCCACGGTCCAAAATGATGAGAAACGAGGCTAACTTTTTTTTTCAAAATTTCAAAAAACATGGGCTATAACCCATCGTTTTTTTCATTTTTTCATTTTTTTCAAATCCTCAAAAATGATGAAAAACGGCGTGCCATAGTATGCCGTACGATATGGGCTATAGCCCACGGTCCAAAATGATGAGAAACGAGGCTAACTTTTTTTTTCAAAATTTCAAAAAACATGGGCTATAACCCATCGTTTTTTTCATTTTTTCATTTTTTTCAAATCCTCAAAAATGATGAAAAACGGCGTGCCATAGTATGCCGTACGATATGGGCTATAGCCCACGGTCCAAAATGATGAGAAACGAGGCTAACTTTTTTTTTCAAAATTTCAAAAAACATGGGCTATAACCCATCGTTTTTTTCATTTTTTCATTTTTTTCAAATCCTCAAAAATGATGAAAAACGGCGTGCCATAGTATGCCGTACGATATGGGCTATAGCCCACGGTCAAAAATGATGAGAAACGAGGCTAACTTCTTTTTTCAAAATTTCAAAAAACATGGGCTATAACCCATCGTTTTTTTCATTTTTTCATTTTTTTCAAATCCTCAAAAATGATGAAAAACGGCGTGCCATAGTATGCCGTACGATATGGGCTATAGCCCACGGTCCAAAATGATGAGAAACGAGGCTAACTTTTTTTTCCAAAATTTCAAAAAACATGGGCTATAACCCATCGTTTTTTTCATTTTTTCATTTTTTTCAAATCCTCAAAAATGATGAAAAACGGCGTGCCATAGTATGCCGTACGATATGGGCTATAGCCCACGGTCCAAAATGATGAGAAACGAGGCTAACTTTTTTTTTCAAAATTTCAAAAAACATGGGCTATAACCCATCGTTTTTTTCATTTTTTTCAAATCCTCAAAAATGATGAAAAACGGCGTGCCATAGTATGCCGTACGATATGGGCTATAGCCCACGGTCCAAAATGATGAGAAACGAGGCTAACTTTTTTTTTCAAAATTTCAAAAAACATGGGCTATAACCCATCGTTTTTTTCATTTTTTAATTTTTTTCAAATCCTCAAAAATGATGAAAAACGGCGTGCCATAGTATGCCGTACGATATGGGCTATAGCCCACGGTCCAAAATGATGAGAAACGAGGCTAACTTTTTTTTTCAAAATTTCAAAAAACATGGGCTATAACCCATCGTTTTTTTCATTTTTTCATTTTTTTCAAATCCTCAAAAATGATGAAAAACGGCGTGCCATAGTATGCCGTACGATATGGGCTATAGCCCACGGTCCAAAATGATGAGAAACGAGGCTAACTTTTTTTTTCAAAATTTCAAAAAACATGGGCTATAACCCATCGTTTTTTTCATTTTTTTCAAATCCTCAAAAATGATGAAAAACGGCGTGCCATAGTATGCCGTACGATATGGGCTATAGCCCACGGTCCAAAATGATGAGAAACGAGGCTAACTTTTTTTTCCAAAATTTCAAAAAACATGGGCAATAACCCATCGTTTTTTTCATTTTTTTCAAATCCTCAAAAATGATGAAAAACGGCATACCATAGTATGCCGTACGATATGGGCTATAGCCCACGGTCAAAAATGATGAGAAACGAGGCTAACTTTTTTTTCAAAATTTCAAAAAACATGGGCTATAACCCATCGTTTTTTTCATTTTTTCATTTTTTTCAAATCCTCAAAAATGATGAAAAATGGCGTGCCATAGTATGCCGTACGATATGGGCTATAGCCCACGGTCCAAAATGATGAGAAACGAGGCTAACTTTTTTTTTCAAAATTTCAAAAAACATGGGCTATAACCCATCGTTTTTTTCATTTTTTTCAAATCCTCAAAAATGATGAAAAACGGCGTGCCATAGTATGCCGTACGATATGGGCTATAGCCCACGGTCCAAAATGATGAGAAACGAGGCTAACTTTTTTTTCCAAAATTTCAAAAAACATGGGCAATAACCCATCGTTTTTTTCATTTTTTCAAATCCTCAAAAATGATGAAAAACGGCATACCATAGTATGCCGTACGATATGGGCTATAGCCCACGGTCAAAAATGATGAGAAACGAGGCTAACTTTTTTTTCAAAATTTCAAAAAACATGGGCTATAACCCATCGTTTTTTTCATTTTTTCATTTTTTTCAAATCCTCAAAAATGATGAAAAATGGCGTGCCATAGTATGCCGTACGATATGGGCTATAGCCCACGGTCCAAAATGATGAGAAACGAGGCTAACTTTTTTTTTCAAAATTTCAAAAAACATGGGCTATAATAACCCATCGTTTTTTTCATTTTTTTCAAATCCTCAAAAATGATGAAAAACGGCGTGCCATAGTATGCCGTACGATATGGGCTATAGCCCACGGTCCAAAATGATGAGAAACGAGGCTAACTTTTTTTTTCAAAATTTCAAAAAACATGGGCTATAACCCATCGTTTTTTTCATTTTTTCATTTTTTTCAAATCCTCAAAAATGATGAAAAACGGCGTGCCATAGTATGCCGTACGATATGGGCTATAGCCCACGGTCCAAAATGATGAGAAACGAGGCTAACTTTTTTTTTCAAAATTTCAAAAAACATGGGCTATAACCCATCGTTTTTTTCATTTTTTCATTTTTTCAAATCCTCAAAAATGATGAAAAACGGCGTGCCATAGTTTGCCGTACGATATGGCCTATAGCCCACGGTCCAAAATGATGAGAAACGAGGCTAACTTTTTTTTTCAAAATTTCAAAAAACATGGGCTATAACCCATCGTTTTTTTCATTTTTTCATTTTTTTCAAATCCTCAAAAATGATGAAAAACGGCGTGCCATAGTATGCCGTACGATATGGTCTATAGCCCGCGGTCCAAAATGATGAGAAACGAGGCTAACCTTTTTTTTCAAAATTTCAAAAAACATGGGCTATAACCCATCGTTTTTTTCATTTTTTCATTTTTTTCAAATCCTCAAAAATGATGAAAAACGGCGTGCCATAGTATGCCGTACGATATGGGCTATAGCCCACGGTCCAAAAAGATGAGAAACGAGGCTAACTTTTTTTTTCAAAATTTCAAAAAACATGGGCTATAACCCATCGTTTTTTTCATTTTTTCATTTTTTTCAAATCCTCAAAAATGATGAAAAACGGCGTGCCATAGTATGCCGTACGATATGGGCTATAGCCCACGGTCAAAAATGATGAGAAAGGAGGCTAACTTTTTTTTCAAAATTTCAAAAAACATGGGCTATAACCCATCGTTTTTTTCATTTTTTCATTTTTTTCAAATCCTCAAAAATGATGAAAAACGGCGTGCCATAGTATGCCGTACGATATGGGCTATAGCCCACGGTCAAAAATGATGAGAAACGAGGCTAACATTTTTTTCAAAATTTCAAAAAACATGGGCTATAACCCATCGTTTTTTTCATTTTTTCATTTTTTTCAAATCCTCAAAAATGATGAAAAACGGCGTGCCATAGTATGCCGTACGATATGGGCTATAGCCCACGGTCCAAAATGATGAGAAACGAGGCTAACTTTTTTTTTTCAAAATTTCAAAAAACATGGGCTATAACCCATCGTTTTTTTTCATTTTTTCATTTTTTTCAAATCCTCAAAAATGATGAAAAACGGCGTGCCATAGTATGCCGTACGATATGGGCTATAGCCCACGGTCAAAAATGATGAGAAACGAGGCTAACTTTTTTGAAAAAAAAAGAATTTCAAAAAACATGGGCTATAACCCATCGTTTTTTTTCATTTTTTTCAAATCCTCAAAAATGATGAAAAACGGCGTGCCATAGTATGCCGTACGATATGGGCTATAGCCCACGGTCCAAAATGATGAGAAACGAGGCTAACTTTTTTTTTCAAAATTTCAAAAAACATGGGCTATAACCCATCGTTTTTTTCATTTTTTCATTTTTTTCAAATCCTCAAAAATGATGAAAAACGGCGTGCCAAAGTATGCCGTACGATATGGGCTATAGCCCACGGTCAAAAATGATGAGAAACGAGGCTAACTTTTTTGAAAAAATTTTTTTTTCAAAAAACATGGGCTATAACCCATCGTTTTTTTTCATTTTTTTCAAATCCTCAAAAATGATGAAAAACGGCGTGCCATAGTATGCCGTACGATATGGGCTATAGCCCACGGTCCAAAATGATGAGAAACGAGGCTAACTTTTTTTTTCAAAATTTCAAAAAACATGGGCTATAACCCATCGTTTTTTTCATTTTTTCATTTTTTTCAAATCCTCAAAAATGATGAAAAACGGCGTGCCATAGTATGCCGTACGATATGGGCTATAGCCCACGGTCCAAAATGATGAGAAACGAGGCTAACTTTTTTTTTCAAAATTTCAAAAAACATGGGCTATAACCCATCGTTTTTTTCATTTTTTCATTTTTTTCAAATCCTCAAAAATGATGAAAAACGGCGTGCCATAGTATGCCGTACGATATGGGATATAGCCCACGGTCAAAAATGATGAGAAACGAGGCTAACTTTTTTTTCAAAATTTCAAAAAACATGGGCTATAACCCATCGTTTTTTTCATTTTTTCATTTTTTTCAAATCCTCAAAAATGATGAAAAACGGCGTGCCATAGTATGCCGTACGATATGGGCTATAGCCCACGGTCCAAAATGATGAGAAACGAGGCTAACTTTTTTTTTTCAAAATTTCAAAAAACATGGGCTATAACCCATCGTTTTTTTCATTTTTTCATTTTTTTCAAATCCTCAAAAATGATGAAAAACGGCGTGCCATAGTATGCCGTACGATATGGGCTATAGCCCACGGTCAAAAATGATGAGAAACGAGGCTAACTTTTTTGAAAAAAAAAAGAATTTCAAAAAACATGGGCTATAACCCATCGTTTTTTTTCATTTTTTTCAAATCCTCAAAAATGATGAAAAACGGCGTGCCATAGTATGCCGTACGATATGGGCTATAGCCCACGGTCCAAAATGATGAGAAACGAGGCTAACTTTTTTTTTCAAAATTTCAAAAAACATGGGCTATAACCCATCGTTTTTTTCATTTTTTCATTTTTTTCAAATCCTCAAAAATGATGAAAAACGGCGTGCCAAAGTATGCCGTACGATATGGGCTATAGCCCACGGTCAAAAATGATGAGAAACAAGGCTAACCTTTTTGAAAAAATTTTTTTTTCAAAAAACATGGGCTATAACCCATCGTTTTTTTTCATTTTTTTCAAATCCTCAAAAATGATGAAAAACGGCGTGCCATAGTATGCCGTACGATATGGGCTATAGCCCACGGTCCAAAATGATGAGAAACGAGGCTAACTTTTTTTTTCAAAATTTCAAAAAACATGGGCTATAACCCATCGTTTTTTTCATTTTTTCATTTTTTTCAAATCCTCAAAAATGATGAAAAACGGCGTGCCATAGTATGCCGTACGATATGGGCTATAGCCCACGGTCCAAAATGATGAGAAACGAGGCTAACTTTTTTTTTCAAAATTTCAAAAAACATGGGCTATAACCCATCGTTTTTTTCATTTTTTCATTTTTTTCAAATCCTCAAAAATGATGAAAAACGGCGTGCCATAGTATGCCGTACGATATGGGCTATAGCCCACGGTCCAAAATGATGAGAAACGAGGCTAACTTTTTTTTTCAAAATTTCAAAAAACATGGGCTATAACCCATCGTTTTTTTCATTTTTTTCAAATCCTCAAAAATGATGAAAAACGGCGTGCCATAGTATGCCGTACGATATGGGCTATAGCCCACGGTCCAAAATGATGAGAAACTAGGCTAACTTTTTTTTCAAAATTTCAAAAAACATGGGCTATAACCCATCGTTTTTTTCATTTTTTCATTTTTTTCAAATCCTCAAAAATGATGAAAAACGGCGTGCCATAGTATGCCGTACGATATGGGCTATAGCCCACGGTCCAAAATGATGACAAACGAGGCTAACTTTTTTTTTCAAAATTTCAAAAAACATGGGCTATAACCCATCGTTTTTTTCATTTTTTTCAAATCCTCAAAAATGATGAAAAACGGCGTGCCATAGTATGCCGTACGATATGGGCTATAGCCCACGGTCCAAAATGATGAGAAACGAGGCTAACTTTTTTTTTCAAAATTTCAAAAAACATGGGCTATAACCCATCGTTTTTTTCATTTTTTCATTTTTTTCAAATCCTCAAAAATGATGAAAAACGGCGTGCCATAGTATGCCGTACGATATGGGCTATAGCCCACGGTCCAAAATGATGAGAAACGAGGTTAACTTTTTTTTCAAAATTTCAGAAAACATGGGCTATAACCCATCGTTTTTTTCATTTTTTCATTTTTTTCAAATCCTCAAAAATGATGAAAAACTGCGTGCCATAGTATGCCGTACGATATGGGCTATAGCCCACGGTCCAAAATTATGAGAAACGAGGCTAACGTTTTTTTTCAAAATTTCAAAAAACATGGGCTATAACCCATCGTTTTTTTCATTTTTTTCAAATCCTCAAAAATGATGAAAAACGGCGTGCCATAGTATGCCGTACAATATGGGCTATAGCCCACGGTCAAAAATGATGAGAAACGAGGCTAACTTTTTTTTTCAAAATTTCAAAAAACATGGGCTATAACCCATCGTTTTTTTCATTTTTTCCAAATCCTCAAAAATGATGAAAAACGGCGTGCCATAGTATGCCGTACGATATGGGCTATAGCCCACGGTCCAAAATGATGAGAAACGAGGCTAACTTTTTTTTTCAAAATTTCAAAAAACATGGGCTATAACCCATCGTTTTTTTCATTTTTTCATTTTTTTCAAATCCTCAAAAATGATGAAAGACGGCGTGCCAAAGTATGCCGTACGATATGGGCTATAGCCCACGGTCAAAAATGATGAGAAACGAGGCTAACTTTTTTGAAAAAATTTTTTTTTCAAAAAACATGGGCTATAACCCATCGTTTTTTTTCATTTTTTTCAAATCCTCAAAAATGATGAAAAACGGCGTGCCATAGTATGCCGTACGATATGGGCTATAGCCCACGGTCCAAAATGATGAGAAACGAGGCTAACTTTTTTTTTCAAAATTTCAAAAAACATGGGCTATAACCCATCGTTTTTTTCATTTTTTCATTTTTTTCAAATCCTCAAAAATGATGAAAGACGGCGTGCCAAAGTATGCCGTACGATATGGGCTATAGCCCACGGTCAAAAATGATGAGAAACGAGGCTAACTTTTTTGAAAAAAAATTTTTTTCAAAAAACATGGGCTATAACCCATCGTTTTTTTTCATTTTTTTCAAATCCTCAAAAATGATGAAAAACGGCGTGCCATAGTATGCCGTACGATATGGGCTATAGCCCACGGTCCAAAATGATGAGAAACGAGGCTAACTTTTTTTTTCAAAATTTCAAAAAACATGGGCTATAACCCATCGTTTTTTTCATTTTTTCATTTTTTTCAAATCCTCAAAAATGATGAAAAACGGCGTGCCATAGTATGCCGTACGATATGGGCTATAGCCCACGGTCCAAAATGATGAGAAACGAGGCTAACTTTTTTTTTCAAAATTTCAAAAAACATGGGCTATAACCCATCGTTTTTTTCATTTTTTCATTTTTTTCAAATCCTCAAAAATGATGAAAAACGGCGTGCCATAGTATGCCGTACGATATGGGCTATAGCCCACGGTCCAAAATGATGAGAAACGAGGCTAACTTTTTTTTTCAAAATTTCAAAAAACATGGGCTATAACCCATCGTTTTTTTCATTTTTTCATTTTTTTCAAATCCTCAAAAATGATGAAAAACGGCGTGCCATAGTATGCCGTACGATATGGGCTATAGCCCACGGTCCAAAATGATGAGAAACTAGGCTAACTTTTTTTTCAAAATTTCAAAAAACATGGGCTATAACCCATCGTTTTTTTCATTTTTTCATTTTTTTCAAATCCTCAAAAATGATGAAAAACGGCGTGCCATAGTATGCCGTACGATATGGGCTATAGCCCACGGTCCAAAATGATGACAAACGAGGCTAACTTTTTTTTTCAAAATTTCAAAAAACATGGGCTATAACCCATCGTTTTTTTCATTTTTTTCAAATCCTCAAAAATGATGAAAAACGGCGTGCCATAGTATGCCGTACGATATGGGCTATAGCCCACGGTCCAAAATGATGAGAAACGAGGCTAACTTTTTTTTTCAAAATTTCAAAAAACATGGGCTATAACCCATCGTTTTTTTCATTTTTTCATTTTTTTCAAATCCTCAAAAATGATGAAAAACGGCGTGCCATAGTATGCCGTACGATATGGGCTATAGCCCACGGTCCAAAATGATGAGAAACGAGGTTAACTTTTTTTTCAAAATTTCAGAAAACATGGGCTATAACCCATCGTTTTTTTCATTTTTTCATTTTTTTCAAATCCTCAAAAATGATGAAAAACGGCGTGCCATAGTATGCCGTACGATATGGGCTATAGCCCACGGTCCAAAATGATGAGAAACGAGGCTAACTTTTTTTTTCAAAATTTCAAAAAACATGGGCTATAACCCATCGTTTTTTTAATTTTTTCATTTTTTTCAAATCCTCAAAAATGATGAAAAACGGCGTGCCATAGTATGCCGTACGATATGGGCTATAGCCCACGGTCCAAAATGATGAGAAACGAGGCTAACTTTTTTTTTCAAAATTTCAAAAAACATGGGCTATAACCCATCGTTTTTTTCATTTTTTCATTTTTTTCAAATCCTCAAAAATGATGAAAAACTGCGTGCCATAGTATGCCGTACGATATGGGCTATAGCCCACGGTCCAAAATTATGAGAAACGAGGCTAACGTTTTTTTTCAAAATTTCAAAAAACATGGGCTATAACCCATCGTTTTTTTCATTTTTTCATTTTTTTCAAATCCTCAAAAATGATGAAAAACTGCGTGCCATAGTATGCCGTACGATATGGGCTATAGCCCACGGTCCAAAATTATGAGAAACGAGGCTAACGTTTTTTTTCAAAATTTCAAAAAACATGGGCTATAACCCATCGTTTTTTTCATTTTTTTCAAATCCTCAAAAATGATGAAAAACGGCGTGCCATAGTATGCCGTACGATATGGGCTATAGCCCACGGTCAAAAATGATGAGAAACGAGGCTAACTTTTTTTTTCAAAATTTCAAAAAACATGGGCTATAACCCATCGTTTTTTTCATTTTTTCCAAATCCTCAAAAATGATGAAAAACGGCGTGCCATAGTATGCCGTACGATATGGGCTATAGCCCACGGTCCAAAATTATGAGAAACGAGGCTAACGTTTTTTTTCAAAATTTCAAAAAACATGGGCTATAACCCATCGTTTTTTTTATTTTTTCATTTTTTTCAAATCCTCAAAAATGATGAAAAACGGCGTGCCATAGTATGCCGTACGATATGGGCTATAGCCCACGGTCCAAAATGATGAGAAACGAGGCTAACTTTTTTTTTCAAAATTTAAAAAAACATGGGCTATAACCCATCGTTTTTTTCATTTTTTCATTTTTTTCAAATCCTCAAAAATGATGAAAAACGGCGTGCCATAGTATGCCGTACGATATGGGCTATAGCCCACGGTCCAAAATGATGAGAAACGAGGCTAACTTTTTTTTTCAAAATTTCAAAAAACATGGGCTATAACCCATCGTTTTTTTCATTTTTTCATTTTTTTCAAATCCTCAAAAATGATGAAAAACGGCGTGCCATAGTATGCCGTACGATATGGGCTATAGCCCACGGTCCAAAATGATGAGAAACGAGGCTAACTTTTTTTTTCAAAATTTCAAAAAACATGGGCTATAACCCATCGTTTTTTTCATTTTTTCATTTTTTTCAAATCCTCAAAAATGATGAAAAACGGCGTGCCATAGTATGCCGTACGATATGGGCTATAGCCCACGGTCCAAAATGATGAGAAACGAGGCTAACTTTTTTTTTTCAAAATTTCAAAAAACATGGGCTATAACCCATCGTTTTTTTCATTTTTTCATTTTTTTCAAATCCTCAAAAATGATGAAAAACGGCGTGCCATAGTATGCCGTACGATATGGGCTATAGCCCATGGTCCAAAATGATGAGAAACGAGGCTAACTTTTTTTTTCAAAATTTCAAAAAACATGGGCTATAACCCATCGTTTTTTTCATTTTTTCATTTTTTTCAAATCCTCAAAAATGATGAAAAACGGCGTGCCATAGTATGCCGTACGATATGGGCTATAGCCCACGGTCCAAAATGATGAGAAACGAGGCTAACTTTTTTTTTCAAAATTTCAAAAAACATGGGCTATAACCCATCGTTTTTTTCATTTTTTCATTTTTTTCAAATCCTCAAAAATGATGAAAAACGGCGTGCCATAGTATGCCGTACGATATGGGCTATAGCCCACGGTCCAAAATGAGAAACGAGGCTAACTTTTTTTTTCAAAATTTCAAAAAACATGGGCTATAACCCATCGTTTTTTTTCATTTTTTCATTTTTTTCAAATCCTCAAAAATGATGAAAAACGGCGTGCCATAGTATGCCGTACGATATGGGCTATAGCCCACGGTCCAAAATGATGAGAAACGAGGCTAACGTTTTTTTTCAAAATTTCAAAAAACATGGGCTATAACCCATCGTTTTTTTTTTTTTTCCATTTTTTTCAAATCCTCAAAAATGATGAAAAACGGCGTGCCATAGTATGCCGTACGATATGGGCTATAGCCCACGGTCCAAAATGATGAGAAACGAGGCTAACTTTTTTTTTCAAAATTTCAAAAAACATGGGCTTTAACCCATCGTTTTTTTCATTTTTTCATTTTTTTCAAATCCTCAAAAATGATGAAAAACGGCGTGCCATAGTATGCCGTACGATATGGGCTATAGCCCACGGTCCAAAATGATGAGAAACGAGGCTAACTTTTTTTTTCAAAATTTCAAAAAACATGGGCTATAACCCATCGTTTTTTTCATTTTTTCATTTTTTTCAAATCCTCAAAAATGATGAAAAACGGCGTGCCATAGTATGCCGTACGATATGGGCTATAGCCCACGGTCCAAAATGATGAGAAACGAGGCTAACTTTTTTTTCAAAATTTCAGAAAACATGGGCTATAACCCATCGTTTTTTTCATTTTTTCATTTTTTTCAAATCCTCAAAAATGATGAAAAACGGCGTGCCATAGTATGCCGTACGATATGGGCTATAGCCCACGGTCCAAAATGATGAGAAACGAGGCTAACTTTTTTTTTCAAATTTTCAAAAAACATGGGCTATAACCCATCGTTTTTTTCAATTTTTTCAAATCCTCAAAAATGATGAAAAACTGCGTGCCATAGTATGCCGTACGATATGGGCTATAGCCCACGGTCCAAAATTATGAGAAACGAGGCTAACGTTTTTTTTCAAAATTTCAAAAAACATGGGCTATAACCCATCGTTTTTTTCATTTTTTTCAAATCCTCAAAAATGATGAAAAACGGCGTGCCATAGTATGCCGTACGATATGGGCTATAGCCCACGGTCAAAAATGATGAGAAACGAGGCTAACTTTTTTTTTCAAAATTTCAAAAAACATGGGCTATAACCCATCGTTTTTTTCATTTTTTCCAAATCCTCAAAAATGATGAAAAACGGCGTGCCATAGTATGCCGTACGATATGGGCTATAGCCCACGGTCCAAAATGATGAGAAACGAGGCTAACTTTTTTTTCAAAATTTCAAAAAACATGGGCTATAACCCATCGTTTTTTTCATTTTTTCATTTTTTTCAAATCCTCAAAAATGATGAAAAACGGCGTGCCATAGTATGCCGTACGATATGGGCTATAGCCCACGGTCCAAAATGATGAGAAACGAGGCTAACTTTTTTTTTCAAAATTTCAAAAAACATGGGCTATAACCCATCGTTTTTTTTATTTTTTCATTTTTTTCAAATCCTCAAAAATGATGAAAAACGGCGTGCCATAGTATGCCGTACGATATGGGCTATAGCCCACGGTCCAAAATGATGAGAAACGAGGCTAACTTTTTTTTTCAAAATTTCAAAAAACATGGGCTATAACCCATCGTTTTTTTCATTTTTTCATTTTTTTCAAATCCTCAAAAATTATGAAAAACGGCGTGCCATAGTATGCCGTACGATATGGCCTATAGCCCACGGTCCAAAATGATGAGAAACGAGGCTAACTTTTTTTTTCAAAATTTCAAAAAACATGGGCTATAACCCATCGTTTTTTTCATTTTTTCATTTTTTTCAAATCCTCAAAAATGATGAAAAACTGCGTGCCATAGTATGCCGTACGATATGGGCTATAGCCCACGGTCCAAAATTATGAGAAACGAGGCTAACGTTTTTTTTCAAAATTTCAAAAAACATGGGCTATAACCCATCGTTTTTTTCATTTTTTTCAAATCCTCAAAAATGATGAAAAACGGCGTGCCATAGTATGCCGTACGATATGGGCTATAGCCCACGGTCAAAAATGATGAGAAACGAGGCTAACGTTTTTTTTCAAAATTTCAAAAAACATGGGCTATAACCCATCGTTTTTTTCATTTTTTCCAAATCCTCAAAAATGATGAAAAACGGCGTGCCATAGTATGCCGTACGATATGGGCTATAGCCCACGGTCCAAAATGATGAGAAACGAGGCTAACTTTTTTTTTCAAAATTTCAAAAAACATGGGCTATAACCCATCGTTTTTTTCATTTTTTCATTTTTTTCAAATCCTCAAAAATGATGAAAAACGGCGTGCCATAGTATGCCGTACGATATGGGCTATAGCCCACGGTCCAAAATGATGAGAAACGAGGCTAACTTTTTTTTTCAAAATTTCAAAAAACATGGGCTATAACCCATCGTTTTTTTCATTTTTTAATTTTTTTCAAATCCTCAAAAATGATGAAAAACGGCGTGCCATATTATGCCGTACGATATGGGCTATAGCCCACGGTCCAAAATGATGAGAAACGAGGCTAACTTTTTTTTTCAAAATTTCAAAAAACATGGGCTATAACCCATCGTTTTTTTCATTTTTTCATTTTTTTCAAATCCTCAAAAATGATGAAAAACGGCGTGCCATAGTATGCCGTACGATATGGGCTATAGCCCATGGTCCAAAATGATGAGAAACGAGGCTAACTTTTTTTTTGAAAATTTCAAAAAACATGGGCTATAACCCATCGTTTTTTTCATTTTTTCATTTTTTTCAAATCCTCAAAAATGATGAAAAACGGCGTGCCATAGTATGCCGTACGATATGGGCTATAGCCCACGGTCCAAAAATGATGAGAAACGAGGCTAACGTTTTTTTTCAAAATTTCAAAAAACATGGGCTATAACCCATCGTTTTTTTCATTTTTTCCAAATCCTCAAAAATGATGAAAAACGGCGTGCCATAGTATGCCGTACGATATGGGCTATAGCCCACGGTCCAAAATGATGAGAAACGAGGCTAACTTTTTTTTTCAAAATTTCAAAAAACATGGGCTATAACCCATCGTTTTTTTCATTTTTTCATTTTTTTCAAATCCTCAAAAATGATGAAAAACGGCGTGCCATAGTATGCCGTACGATATGGGCTATAGCCCACGGTCCAAAATAATGAGAAACGAGGCTAACTTTTTTTTTCAAAATTTCAAAAAACATGGGCTATAACCCATCGTTTTTTTCATTTTTTCATTTTTTTCAAATCCTCAAAAATGATGAAAAACGGCGTGCCATAGTATGCCGTACGATATGGGCTATAGCCCACGGTCCAAAATGATGAGAAACGAGGCTAACTTTTTTTTTCAAAATTTCAAAAAACATGGGCTATAACCCATCGTTTTTTTCATTTTTTCATTTTTTTCAAATCCTCAAAAATGATGAAAAACGGCGTGCCATAGTATGCCGTACGATATGGGCTATAGCCCATGGTCCAAAATGATGAGAAACGAGGCTAACTTTTTTTTTCAAAATTTCAAAAAACATGGGCTATAACCCATCGTTTTTTTCATTTTTTCATTTTTTTCAAATCCTCAAAAATGATGAAAAACGGCGTGCCATAGTATGCCGTACGATATGGGCTATAGCCCATGGTCCAAAATGATGAGAAACGAGGCTAACTTTTTTTTTGAAAATTTCAAAAAACATGGGCTATAACCCATCGTTTTTTTCATTTTTTCATTTTTTTCAAATCCTCAAAAATGATGAAAAACGGCGTGCCATAGTATGCCGTACGATATGGGCTATAGCCCACGGTCCAAAAATGATGAGAAACGAGGCTAACGTTTTTTTTCAAAATTTCAAAAAACATGGGCTATAACCCATCGTTTTTTTCATTTTTTCCAAATCCTCAAAAATGATGAAAAACGGCGTGCCATAGTATGCCGTACGATATGGGCTATAGCCCACGGTCCAAAATGATGAGAAACGAGGCTAACTTTTTTTTTCAAAATTTCAAAAAACATGGGCTATAACCCATCGTTTTTTTCATTTTTTCATTTTTTTCAAATCCTCAAAAATGATGAAAAACGGCGTGCCATAGTATGCCGTACGATATGGGCTATAGCCCACGGTCCAAAATAATGAGAAACGAGGCTAACTTTTTTTTTCAAAATTTCAAAAAACATGGGCTATAACCCATCGTTTTTTTCATTTTTTCATTTTTTTCAAATCCTCAAAAATGATGAAAAACGGCGTGCCATAGTATGCCGTACGATATGGGCTATAGCCCACGGTCCAAAATGATGAGAAACGAGGCTAACTTTTTTTTTCAAAATTTCAAAAAACATGGGCTATAACCCATCGTTTTTTTCATTTTTTCATTTTTTTCAAATCCTCAAAAATGATGAAAAACGGCGTGCCATAGTATGCCGTACGATATGGGCTATAGCCCATGGTCCAAAATGATGAGAAACGAGGCTAACTTTTTTTTTCAAAATTTCAAAAAACATGGGCTATAACCCATCGTTTTTTTCATTTTTTCATTTTTTTCAAATCCTCAAAAATGATGAAAAACGGCGTGCCATAGTATGCCGTACGATATGGGCTATAGCCCACGGTCCAAAATGATGAGAAACGAGGCTAACTTTTTTTTTCAAAATTTCAAAAAACATGGGCTATAACCCATCGTTTTTTTCATTTTTTCATTTTTTTCAAATCCTCAAAAATGATGAAAAACGGCGTGCCATAGTATGCCGTACGATATGGGCTATAGCCCATGGTCCAAAATGATGAGAAACGAGGCTAACTTTTTTTTTCAAAATTTCAAAAAACATGGGCTATAACCCATCGTTTTTTTCATTTTTTCATTTTTTTCAAATCCTCAAAAATGATGAAAAACGGCGTGCCATAGTATGCCGTACGATATGGGCTATAGCCCACGGTCCAAAAATGATGAGAAACGAGGCTAACGTTTTTTTTCAAAATTTCAAAAAACATGGGCTATAACCCATCGTTTTTTTCATTTTTTAAAAATCCTCAAAAATGATGAAAAACGGCGTGCCATAGTATGCCGTACGATATGGGCTATAGCCCACGGTCCAAAATGATGAGAAACGAGGCTAACTTTTTTTTTCAAAATTTCAAAAAACATGGGCTATAACCCATCGTTTTTTTCATTTTTTCATTTTTTTCAAATCCTCAAAAATGATGAAAAACGGCGTGCCATAGTATGCCGTACGATATGGGCTATAGCCCACGGTCCAAAATGATGAGAAACGAGGCTAACTTTTTTTTTCAAAATTTCAAAAAACATGGGCTATAACCCATCGTTTTTTTCATTTTTTCATTTTTTTCAAATCCTCAAAAATGATGAAAAACGGCGTGCCATAGTATGCCGTACGATATGGGCTATAGCCCACGGTCCAAAATGATGAGAAACGAGGCTAACTTTTTTTTTCAAAATTTCAAAAAACATGGGCTATAACCCATCGTTTTTTTCATTTTTTCATTTTTTTCAAATCCTCAAAAATGATGAAAAACGGCGTGCCATAGTATGCCGTACGATATGGGCTATAGCCCATGGTCCAAAATGATGAGAAACGAGGCTAACTTTTTTTTTCAAAATTTCAAAAAACATGGGCTATAACCCATCGTTTTTTTCATTTTTTCATTTTTTTCAAATCCTCAAAAATGATGAAAAACGGCGTGCCATAGTATGCCGTACGATATGGGCTATAGCCCACGGTCCAAAATGATGAGAAACGAGGCTAACTTCTTTTTTCAAAATTTCAAAAAACATGGGCTATAACCCATCGTTTTTTTCATTTTTTCATTTTTTTCAAATCCTCAAAAATGATGAAAAAAGGCGTGCCATAGTATGCCGTACGATATGGGCTATAGCCCACGGTCCAAAATGAGAAACGAGGCTAACTTTTTTTTTCAAAATTTCAAAAAACATGGGCTATAACCCATCGTTTTTTTCATTTTTTCATTTTTTTCAAATCCTCAAAAATGATGAAAAACGGCGTGCCATAGTATGCCGTACGATATGGGCTATAGCCCACGGTCCAAAATGATGAGAAACGAGGCTAACTTTTTTTTTCAAAATTTCAAAAAACATGGGCTATAACCCATCGTTTTTTTCATTTTTTCATTTTTTTCAAATCCTCAAAAATGATGAAAAACGGCGTGCCATAGTATGCCGTACGATATGGGCTATAGCCCACGGTCCAAAATGATGAGAAACGAGGCTAACTTTTTTTTCAAAATTTCAAAAACATGGGCTATAACCCATCGTTTTTTTCATTTTTTCATTTTTTTCAAATCCTCAAAAATGATGAAAAACGGCGTGCCATAGTATGCCGTACGATATGGGCTATAGCCCACGGTCCAAAATGATGACAAACGAGGCTAACTTTTTTTTTCAAAATTTCAAAAAACATGGGCTATAACCCATCGTTTTTTTCATTTTTTTCAAATCCTCAAAAATGATGAAAAACGGCGTGCCATAGTATGCCGTACGATATGGGCTATAGCCCACGGTCCAAAATGATGAGAAACGAGGCTAACTTTTTTTTCCAAAATTTCAAAAAACATGGGCTATAACCCATCGTTTTTTTCATTTTTTTCAAATCCTCAAAAATGATGAAAAACGGCGTGCCATAGTATGCCGTACGATATGGGCTATAGCCCACGGTCCAAAATGATGAGAAACGAGGCTAACTTTTTTTCAAAATTTCAGAAAACATGGGCTATAACCTATCGTTTTTTTCATTTTTTCATTTTTTTCAAATCCTCAAAAATGATGAAAAACGGCATGCCATAGTATGCCGTACGATATGGGCTATAGCCCACGGTCCAAAATGATGAGAAACGAGGCTAACTTTTTTTTTCAAAATTTCAAAAAACATGGGCTATAACCCATCGTTTTTTTCATTTTTTCATTTTTTTCAAATCCTCAAAAATGATGAAAAACGGCGTGCCATAGTATGCCGTACGATATGGGCTATAGCCCACGGTCCAAAATGATGAGAAACGAGGCTAACTTTTTTTTTCAAAATTTCAAAAAACATGGGCTATAACCCATCGTTTTTTTCATTTTTTCATTTTTTTCAAATCCTCAAAAATGATGAAAAACGGCGTGCCATAGTATGCCGTACGATATGGGCTATAGCCCATGGTCCAAAATGATGAGAAACGAGGCTAACTTTTTTTTTCAAAATTTCAAAAAACATGGGCTATAACCCATCGTTTTTTTCATTTTTTCATTTTTTTCAAATCCTCAAAAATGATGAAAAACGGCGTGCCATAGTATGCCGTACGATATGGGCTATAGCCCACGGTCCAAAATGATGAGAAACGAGGCTAACTTCTTTTTTCAAAATTTCAAAAAACATGGGCTATAACCCATCGTTTTTTTCATTTTTTCATTTTTTTCAAATCCTCAAAAATGATGAAAAAAGGCGTGCCATAGTATGCCGTACGATATGGGCTATAGCCCACGGTCCAAAATGAGAAACGAGGCTAACTTTTTTTTTCAAAATTTCAAAAAACATGGGCTATAACCCATCGTTTTTTTCATTTTTTCATTTTTTTCAAATCCTCAAAAATGATGAAAAACGGCGTGCCATAGTATGCCGTACGATATGGGCTATAGCCCACGGTCCAAAATGATGAGAAACGAGGCTAACTTTTTTTTTCAAAATTTCAAAAAACATGGGCTATAACCCATCGTTTTTTTCATTTTTTCATTTTTTTCAAATCCTCAAAAATGATGAAAAACGGCGTGCCATAGTATGCCGTACGATATGGGCTATAGCCCACGGTCCAAAATGATGAGAAACGAGGCTAACTTTTTTTTCAACATTTCAAAAACATGGGCTATAACCCATCGTTTTTTTCATTTTTTCATTTTTTTCAAATCCTCAAAAATGATGAAAAACGGCGTGCCATAGTATGCCGTACGATATGGGCTATAGCCCACGGTCCAAAATGATGACAAACGAGGCTAACTTTTTTTTTCAAAATTTCAAAAAACATGGGCTATAACCCATCGTTTTTTTCATTTTTTTCAAATCCTCAAAAATGATGAAAAACGGCGTGCCATAGTATGCCGTACGATATGGGCTATAGCCCACGGTCCAAAATGATGAGAAACGAGGCTAACTTTTTTTTCCAAAATTTCAAAAAACATGGGCTATAACCCATCGTTTTTTTCATTTTTTTCAAATCCTCAAAAATGATGAAAAACGGCGTGCCATAGTATGCCGTACGATATGGGCTATAGCCCACGGTCCAAAATGATGAGAAACGAGGCTAACTTTTTTTCAAAATTTCAGAAAACATGGGCTATAACCCATGGTTTTTTTCATTTTTTCATTTTTTTCAAATCCTCAAAAATGATGAAAAACGGCGTGCCATAGTATGCCGTACGATATGGGCTATAGCCCACGGTCCAAAATGATGAGAAACGAGGCTAACTTTTTTTTTCAAAATTTCAAAAAACATGGGCTATAACCCATGGTTTTTTTCATTTTTTCATTTTTTTCAAATCCTCAAAAATGATGAAAAACGGCGTGCCATAGTATGCCGTACGATATGGGCTATAGCCCACGGTCCAAAATGATGAGAAACGAGGCTAACTTTTTTTTCAAAATTTCAAAAAACATGGGCTATAACCCATCGTTTTTTTCATTTTTTCATTTTTTTCAAATCCTCAAAAATGATGAAAAACGGCGTGCCATAGTATGCCGTACGATATGGGCTATAGCCCACGGTCCAAAATGATGAGAAACGAGGCTAACTTTCTTTTCAAAATTTCAAAAACATGGGCTATAACCCATCGTTTTTTTCATTTTTTCATTTTTTTCAAATCCTCAAAAATGATGAAAAACGGCGTGCCATAGTATGCCGTACGATATGGGCTATAGCCCACGGTCCAAAATGATGACAAACGAGGCTAACTTTTTTTTTCAAAATTTCAAAAAACATGGGCTATAACCCATCGTTTTTTTCATTTTTTTCAAATCCTCAAAAATGATGAAAAACGGCGTGCCATAGTATGCCGTACGATATGGGCTATAGCCCACGGTCCAAAATGATGAGAAACGAGGCTAACTTTTTTTTCCAAAATTTCAAAAAACATGGGCTATAACCCATCGTTTTTTTCATTTTTTTCAAATCCTCAAAAATGATGAAAAACGGCGTGCCATAGTATGCCGTACGATATGGGCTATAGCCCACGGTCCAAAATGATGAGAAACGAGGCTAACTTTTTTTTCCAAAATTTCAAAAAACATGGGCTATAACCCATCGTTTTTTTCATTTTTTCCAAATCCTCAAAAATGATGAAAAACGGCGTGCCATAGTATGCCGTACGATATGGGCTATATCCCACGGTCCAAAATGATGAGAAACGAGGCTAACTTTTTTTTCAAAATTTCAAAAAACATGGGCTATAACCCATCGTTTTTTTCATTTTTTCATTTTTTTCAAATCCTCAAAAATGATGAAAAACGGCGTGCCATAGTATGCCGTACGATATGGGCTATAGCCCACGGTCCAAAATGATGAGAAACGAGGCTAACTTTTTTTTTCAAAATTTCAAAAAACATGGGCTATAACCCATCGTTTTTTTCATTTTTTCATTTTTTTCAAATCCTCAAAAATTATGAAAAACGGCGTGCCATAGTATGCCGTACGATATGGCCTATAGCCCACGGTCCAAAATGATGAGAAACGAGGCTAACTTTTTTTTTCAAAATTTCAAAAAACATGGGCTATAACCCATCGTTTTTTTCATTTTTTCATTTTTTTCAAATCCTCAAAAATGATGAAAAACTGCGTGCCATAGTATGCCGTACGATATGGGCTATAGCCCACGGTCCAAAATTATGAGAAACGAGGCTAACGTTTTTTTTCAAAATTTCAAAAAACATGGGCTATAACCCATCGTTTTTTTCATTTTTTTCAAATCCTCAAAAATGATGAAAAACGGCGTGCCATAGTATGCCGTACGATATGGGCTATAGCCCACGGTCAAAAATGATGAGAAACGAGGCTAACTTTTTTTTTCAAAATTTCAAAAAACATGGGCTATAACCCATCGTTTTTTTCATTTTTTCCAAATCCTCAAAAATGATGAAAAACGGCGTGCCATAGTATGCCGTACGATATGGGCTATAGCCCACGGTCCAAAATTATGAGAAACGAGGCTAACGGTTTTTTTCAAAATTTCAAAAAACATGGGCTATAACCCATCGTTTTTTTCATTTTTTCCAAATCCTCAAAAATGATGAAAAACTGCGTGCCATAGTATGCCGTACGATATGGGCTATAGCCCACGGTCCAAAATTATGAGAAACGAGGCTAACGTTTTTTTTCAAAATTTCAAAAAACATGGGCTATAACCCATCGTTTTTTTCATTTTTTCATTTTTTTCAAATCCTCAAAAATGATGAAAAACGGCGTGCCATAGTATGCCGTACGATATGGGCTATAGCCCACGGTCCAAAATGATGAGAAACGAGGCTAACTTTTTTTTTCAAAATTTCAAAAAACATGGGCTATAACCCATCGTTTTTTTCATTTTTTTCAAATCCTCAAAAATGATGAAAAACGGCGTGCCATAGTATGCCGTACGATATGGGCTATAGCCCACGGTCCAAAATGATGAGAAACGAGGCTAACTTTTTTTTTCAAATTTTCAAAAAACATGGGCTATAACCCATAGTTTTTATCATTTTTTCATTTTTTTCAAATCCTCAAAAATTATGAAAAACGGCGTGCCATAGTTTGCCGTACGATATGGCCTATAGCCCACGGTCCAAAATGATGAGAAACGAGGCTAACTTTTTTTTTCAAAATTTCAAAAAACATGGGCTATAACCCATCGTTTTTTTCATTTTTTCATTTTTTTCAAATCCTCAAAAATGATGAAAAACGGCGTGCCATAGTATGCCGTACGATATGGGCTATAGCCCACGGTCCAAAATGATGAGAAACGAGGCTAACTTTTTTTTTCAAAATTTCAAAAAACATGGGCTATAACCCATCGTTTTTTTCATTTTTTCATTTTTTTCAAATCCTCAAAAATGATGAAAAACGGCGTGCCATAGTATGCCGTACGATATGGGCTATAGCCCACGGTCCAAAATGATGAGAAACGAGGCTAACTTTTTTTTTCAAAATTTCAAAAAACATGGGCTATAACCCATCGTTTTTTTCATTTTTTCATTTTTTCCAAATCCTCAAAAATGATGAAAAACTGCGTGCCATAGTATGCCGTACGATATGGGCTATAGCCCACGGTCCAAAATTATGAGAAACGAGGCTAACGTTTTTTTTCAAAATTTCAAAAAACATGGGCTATAACCCATCGTTTTTTTCATTTTTTCATTTTTTTCAAATCCTCAAAAATGATGAAAAACGGCGTGCCATAGTATGCCGTACGATATGGGCTATAGCCCACGGTCCAAAATGATGAGAAACGAGGCTAACTTTTTTTTTCAAAATTTCAAAAAACATGGGCTATAACCCATCGTTTTTTTCATTTTTTTCAAATCCTCAAAAATGATGAAAAACGGCGTGCCATAGTATGCCGTACGATATGGGCTATAGCCCACGGTCCAAAATGATGAGAAACGAGGCTAACTTTTTTTTTCAAAATTTCAAAAAACATGGGCTATAACCCATAGTTTTTTTCATTTTTTCATTTTTTTCAAATCCTCAAAAATTATGAAAAACGGCGTGCCATAGTTTGCCGTACGATATGGCCTAAAGCCCACGGTCCAAAATGATGAGAAACGAGGCTAACTTCTTTTTTCAAATTTTCAAAAAACATGGGCTATAACCCATCGTTTTTTTCATTTTTTCATTTTTTTCAAATCCTCAAAAATGATGAAAAACGGCGTGCCATAGTATGCCGTACGATATGGGCTATAGCCCACGGTCCAAAATGATGAGAAACGAGGCTAACTTTTTTTTTCAAAATTTCAAAAAACATGGGCTATAACCCATCGTTTTTTTCATTTTATCATTTTTTTCAAATCCTCAAAAATGATGAAAAACGGCGTGCCATAGTATGCCGTACGATATGGGCTATAGCCCACGGTCCAAAATGATGACAAACGAGGCTAACTTTTTTTTTCAAAATTTCAAAAAACATGGGCTATAACCCATCGTTTTTTTCATTTTTTCATTTTTTTCAAATCCTCAAAAATGATGAAAAACGGCGTGCCATAGTATGCCGTACGATATGGGCTATAGCCCACGGTCCAAAATGATGAGAAACGAGGCTAACTTTTTTTTTCAAAATTTCAAAAAACATGGGCTATAACCCATCGTTTTTTTCATTTTTTTCATTTTTTTCAAATCCTCAAAAATGATGAAAAACGGCGTGCCATAGTATGCCGTACGATATGGGCTATAGCCCACGGTCCAAAATGATGAGAAACGAGGCTAACTTTTTTTTCAAAATTTCAAAAAACATGGGCTATAACGCATCGTTTTTTTCATTTTTTCATTTTTTTCGAATCCTCAAAAATGATGAAAAACGGCGTGCCATAGTATGCCGTACGATATGGGCTATAGCCCACGGTCCAAAATGATGAGAAACGAGGCTAACGTTTTTTTTCAAAATTTCAAAAAACATGGGCTATAACCCATCGTTTTTTTTATTTTTTAATTTTTTTCAAATCCTCAAAAATGATGAAAAACGGCGTGCCATAGTATGCCGTACGACAGGGATACTCAAATAGATTTACCTGTGGGCCACATTACAAAAATGGCAAGGGGCCAGGGGCCAGTATATAAAATTACGACATTAATGATACTTGATAACTTCTCTCTTTCAATTGCTTTATTTTCGCAAAATGTATCAAAGTACAATGTGCAATTGTGCATGCACACAATATGTAAATAAATAAATGTGTTACATTTTCTTGCATAAACACAAAGAGCTGTTTCCATAACTGCACAAATTATTGCACATAACATGAGTAGCTGTTATAATAACATAACATGAGTAGCTCTTTGCCTGCCTGCCTGCCTGCCTGTCTGTCTGTCTGTCCATGAGTAGTTATTTGTCTGTCCGTCAATGAGTAGCTGTCTTACTGTCTGCCTGTCTATGAGTAGCTGTCTGCCTGCCTGTCTATGAGTAGCTGTCTGTCTGCCTGCCTGCCTGTCTGTCTGTCCAATTGTCCATGAGTAGCTGTCTGTCTGCCTGTCTGAGTAGCTGTCTGCCTGCCTGCCTAATTGTCCATGAGTAGCTGTCTGTCTGCCTGTCTATGAGTAGCTGTCTGCCTGCCTGCCTAATTGTCCATGAGTAGCTGTCTGTCTGCCTGTCTATGAGTAGCTGTCTGCCTTCCTGCCTGTCCAATTGTCCATGAGTAGCTGTCTGTCTGTCTATGAGTAGCTGTCTGCCTTCCTACCTGTCCAATTGTCCATGAGTAGCTGTCTGCCTGCCTGTCCAATTCTCCATGAGTAGCTGTCTGTCTGCCTGTCTATGAGTAGCTGTCTGACTGCCTGCCTGTCCAATTCTCCATGAGTAGCTGTCTGTCTGTCTGCCTGTCTATGAGTAGCTGTCTGCCTCCCTGCCAGCCAGCAAGTTGGTTAACAGAAAATAAATTGTTATGGCTGAGTAAAATAAAATACAATAAACACAATTTGCCTGAAAATAGATTACCCAGCTATGACCTTTTTCATGAAAAAAAATGAGTAGTGATATGGCTGACTGAGTAAAATAAAACAATCTACCTGAAAATAGATAGCTATAAGTGAAGAGCAATTTCCGCAATTTCCGCAATTACCATTTCCGCAATTTCCTCAATTTCCATTTCCGCAATTTCCGCAATTTCCATTTCCGCAATTTCCGCAATTACCATTTCCGCAATTTCCATTTCCGCATTTCCGCAATTTCCGCAATTTCCGCAATTTCCATTTCCACCATTTCCGCAATTACAATTTCCGCAATTTCCGAAATTTCCATTTCCATTTCCAACTATTAATGGCAGCTGGGTTTCATCATTCAAATAAAATAGAATTCTGTCCGTTTAGCTATAAAATTATGTCAGGGAATAGGGATACACAGTATATGTCTTTCATTTGCATTGCATCTCCCCCCCCCCCCCCCCCCCCCCCCCAAGCTTTTATTTTCGTTCGAGTAATAGTACAACTCTAATAGTATTACTTATAATAATGTAATTAAAGATAACTTCATTCAGATTTATTTATTTTTATTTCATTTTCCAGATTTATTTTTCTTCTTTTTTTTTTTTTTTCATTGGTGGGCCAGTCATAATGGTCCCGCGGGCCTGATGTGGCCCGCGGACCTGAGGTTGAGTATCACTGCCGTACGATATGGGCTATAGCCCACGGTCCAAAATGATGAGAAACGAGGCTAACTTTTTTTTTCAAAATTTCAAAAAACATGGGCTATAACCCATCGTTTTTTTAATTTTTTCCAAATCCTCAAAAATGATGAAAAACGGCGTGCCATAGTATGCCGTACGATATGAGGTTAGGGAATTAATACAGTCAATGGAAATCAGTCAAATGTCCTCACAAGTACAGAAGTACGTGTGTGTGCGTGCGTGCATGCGCGTGTGTGTGAGGGAGCAAGCAGGAGGCGAGGACACCCTCCATCCAATCTGATCAATGGTGATATTAATCTGAGAGCCAGTCAGCCCCCCGCTCTGGCCCCCACCGTGGACCCCGTGGCTGACGGCCCTGCCGTTTGATTAAAACGGGGAAGAAATATGACGTAAGCCATAAATCTGTTTTGTCAAAATGGTCAGGCGGGTATGTGTGCATGGCGAGAGAGAGAGAGAGAGAGAGAGAGAGAGAGAGAAGAGAAAGGGAGAGAAGGGATGGGGGCTAAGGGAGAAAGAAAGGAGAAACGGAAGGAAGGAAATGTTGGCAAAGATAAGGCAGGCACAGAGCGGAGAGGATGGAGAGAGGTGGGAGGTGTGTGTGTGTGTGTGTGTGTGTGTGTGTGTGTGTGTGTGTGTGTGTGTGTGTGTGTGTGTGTGTGTGCGTGTGTGTGTGCGTGCGTGCATGCGTGCGTCTGTGAGGTGTGAGGGGGTGGGGGGGTGACTGACCTCCTCAGCATTTCCGCTGCATGAGTGGTGCACTCAGGCTGAACGAAATCTTCACCTTCTTATTTCCGCATGCATCCCTGCCTCTCCTCTCCTCTGGTTCACATATTGCTCTCTATATTGTTCCCACCTAGTTCTTCACTATCCAACCCTGGCTTTCTCTAATTTCCTCATTATTTCTTTGTCGATTTTTCAGAATACATTTTGAGCAATGCTCTTATCCTGTACTGGCACTTTGAATATGAACGTGTCCTCCAAAGAAAATGAAACTATAGGTGCACCAAACATAATGTAATCACGCACAAACATGCCCAATGCTTAATTTATAGTCTACAGTATATCGCAACAGGCTTCATTGGTTGACTCATTGTGTGTAAACATGTCATAAGGAGCCAGCATCTTTCTGCATAGTTGTAGTGCAACCATGCAGCTAATACAGTAAGGGCCATTCTGTCCGTCTGTCTGTCCGTATGTTGTGTTGTCTATAAGCATAAACCGAGAGCTGGTCGCAGATTTTCCACAGATTCTGTGGTTAAATACTGTACTGCATAGTGCTAAAATGCTATTGGTATTTGTTATATCAAATCCTGTTTCGTATTTAACTGATTGTATACTCTTGTTCTCTCATCAGAATTGTGTGAGACATTTTGGACGATCAAGTACCAGACTTCATTCAATGAAGATATGACACATTTGCCTTTGTGGCAATGCATGAAAACATAATACATGTTGACTGTTCGCTAGATATACAGACAGACATGTACAGTACATTACTGTATATCTCATCTGAAGTCACTTTAAAAAATGAATAAATAAAAGTTATTTGCAAACCCTTTGCAAAGAATGCAAACCCATTGTGTGATTTGAGATCTCCAAACAGCCACCACGACATCTTTATTAATTTATGTTTTAGTCACAATCAAACGTGGCAAAACGAGCTCATGGAGGCCTGAATGCAGACAACAAAACGTGCTGTAGAGCAAGTGCAGAGCAGGTTGAGCAGAACACAATGAGAACAATAAGCCCATGCAGATCCATTCCCTGTCCAAGCATCTTTGCACTTCCTCTTGTCTTCCTTCTGTTTTATTGTTTCGAATAAGCCATCATCGGAACTAACGTTCTCAAGGTTTGTTCAGTTCAGGGACTATAGAATACAATTGATTGGCCTTCATTAATATTCAATAAGAATGACTGAAATAAGATACTGAATTATACCATACAGTATATGATGTGTGGCACTGATACATTAGTGGTGGTTCATTCAATCAATGCTTCAGTGCCATAGAGAGTACAATTCATCTTCCTATTTGTTTTGTTATCTGCCATATTGTAACACAATGTGCAACATGTAAGCTCTGTACCGAATCAAAATGTAGTGTGAAACAATACAGTACAGGTTATAATTTCCCACTGTACGTGCCTGCGTGAGTGTAGTAGATACTTTAGATTATAGATTAGGGGTACATGTTTTGCTAGGAATGTGTCGTGAATATCATTGGCATAAAGATGACTAAATCTGAACAGCAGCTGAATCTTGTTTTCTTGGGTCCAGAGCCTGTAGAGCTGTGTGCTTGTCGCCCAAGAATGGATTGGAAGTTAGTGCATGAATTAAATATATACAGTATACGTAATATATCCCCCAGCCATTCCGTTTTTTATGCAGTAGTGTCTTAGCTCAAGGTCAGATTAAGCTACTGAGTCCTGTTCTGACTTATTGCTCCCCACTTTGGCAAAAATAAGGATTTACTGACATTTACTGTTAAATCCAATTGTCTCTCTAAAGTTCCATGGAACCTTGTTTTATCTTTCTTAATTTCCTGACATGCTGTATTTTACAAATGTTAGTGTTGTTGTTGTTTTTACATGCATACAATACATACATTATGAATTTGAATCTTCTGCAACAGTGTACACATATCTGCACGCTATAAGCACCACTGCCCTTATGCACCAGCAATGTATCCCTCAATGACCAGGAGCAATACGAGCAAACAAGCCATTGTGTCTGCTTTCTCCTTTCAACTGCGTCTCATTCAGGCAGGTGGTGTTAGGGTTATGAAATTATTCAATTACACATTCCCACAATGAAACAAAAGAGGCTAGCAGATTCTCTATGAGATTAGCTTTCAGGGGTGACAAAAGCAATTGGAGTGGAGTAGGAGGACGGGTACTTCTCCATTTGTGAATGTCTTCTTCGTCTAATTGAGACTAAGTATTGTCTGAGAGAGCAAGCCAGTTATATTTATCCAGTTTGTTGTTGTTTTTATTTAGACAATGTATAATTTGGATCTGTTTGGTCCTATCAGGTAGGCTACAGTAATGTACCAGGTGAAAAAAAGGGTTTTTCTTTTTACGTGTGGTGGGGTTGCTCAGAGTGCGTCCACCGTAGGCTTTAAAATCACACAAGCTGCTTTTGTATTGGTGAGTAGCGAAAACGTTCTTTTTATTAGTAGCATAGCTCTAATGAAAAGGCATTAGAGCTACGGACCAGAGCTACCAATAACCTACCAATTTAGTCAGGATGAAGGTAATCTCTCAAGACAGATTCAGCTCAGCAGTGCCAATGGGTTCGCAGATTGGGATGAAGGTGAAGGACAATGGTACCCGTTTTAGAGCTCATCCCTTAGCAATTAAGTTATTAAATTGGTCATTTCTTGTGTCCAGTATGAAAATTGTGAAATCATTTTTCTATTAGGGCTTGGATCCGTAACCGGACGAACCAGAGGAATGAGATCCAACATTAACCAGGATCGTCTCCATCACATTTGAAACCGTTTCTGGAAGGAACCAGTTTATCAGACTGAGCTGGTATTTGCTATACAATTATAATACTGGTGGTTCTCAAAGTACCTCTGAGTGTACAAATGGAACCCGTACGGGTCCATTCAGTTATAGACCTGTAATGGTCCATTATTTTGAACCCAGAGGGTCCATGGATCTTGGACCACCTCGAGAACCACTACAATAACACATATGCAATACTTTCTAATGTATGATTGAATTTATGTTATTATAAAAATTATAATGAAGACCAAAATTATACAGATTTTTAGGAATCGTTAAAGGGAACCGTCAAGTAATTGTGTTGCAGCAAAGTAAATCCATTCGTCCGTCCGTCCGTCCGTCCGTCCATCCGTCCGTCCGTCCGTCCATCCGTCCCTTCCTATTATTTTCTGACGATGAGAAACAGGGTAGGTCATTCATCCAGTTTTCTGACGATGAGAAACAGGGTAGGTCATTCATCCAGTTTTCTGACGATGAGAAACAGGGTAGGTCATTCATCCAGTTTTCTGACGATGAGAAACAGGGTAGGTCATTCATCCAGTTTTCATTACCCTTTGATTTGTGCAGGCCACTGTTCTCTGGACAGATCTACATCACAAGAAAGAAACAACACTCACTAATTTATTTGTCAAGTAAAGCTCGTAAAGCTTTTTTTCCAGCTGATTGTCGTGAAATGTAATTACTTCGTTTCAAGGGACTTGTCACTTTTTTCACTTGTATCATGCCTGCAAGGGTTTATTAATTAGTTAATTTGCATTTATTGTCGTATATTATAATATTTGGAGACAATTCGAGCAGGGAGCATGGATGGGGTAACATGGATCCCCTCTGTATGTGATGTTCATGTCAAGGTGCGAGTTTGTCCATATGTATTCAAATTTAAACTCCATGAATTTGCCAGAGAATCACAGTGTTTGCTTTACATCCATGAGATTAAAACTTTCCCTTAAAAAACCTGCACTATACACATGTTTCACACAGATTTAATTTCTTTGCTAAATAGTTACAGTACTGTATTTAAATCACAGAAAAATCATATCGTATCGCCATGAATGAACCAATATTGTCCATGTACCGTATTTTCAACCATGTATCGTGATATGTTTTATATCGCTGTATCGCTACACCCCCAGATATAATAAGCTATCTATAATATAGAGGGGTGTAACGATGTGACCGTGACAGACTCTTGCCGGGGGCTCTCATTTTGTGACCAAAAAGAAGCAATTATTAGTGTGGTTGCCAGAGCCAACCAGACTAATAATTGCCTGACTATTCCATATAAAACAATGAATGTGATGTCATGTGGGTCAATACATCATTATCAAACATCATCATCATACTGTACTTAAAGAGCTATAAGTGTGGTCGGTGCAACTACACTTGCAATTTTCCCAGAATTACACCTTTATTTTTAAGATATATGTTTGATAATATATATCATAATATAGGGAACCGTCACACATTCTCACCTAAACAGCGTAACTACTAACGATATGGTTAGTTAGTGATGGTGTGTGATGCAATTGGTCTTCTATTTTGGTGTATGATGTGTGTTGTTCATTTGTCCCTGATGTTGTTCTTTGTTCATTGTTGTTATTGCTATTGTTCTTTTTTTTCTTTTTTTCTTGCTATTATTGTTCTGTTTTTATTTTGTTTTGTTTGTTTGTCGGTGGGTGGAGTGGCGAGTGGGATAATTTCTGTATGCTGTGGGACACAATCTATGATTGGCTAGGGCCTATTCACGTAGGTGAATGCATTTTCCTTACCAATTGTGACTATAGCTGTCACAATTGATGTGATTGAAATGTGATACTTTGCGATACTCATTCATCTGATATTTGTAATTGTAAAAAAACAACATAACAACATACATGTTGCAACAAATGTTCTAGCAACCCCAGTGAAACAGCAGTTTCAGAAGAAAGTTCAGAGTTTCATGTAGCCTATAATGATTGTATTCACATCGCCTCGATCAAGGCTGCATCAACTCGGCACATACAATGCTATACAATGGTGTCTGTGACTGTAAAACCAGGAGCGCATCTCCCAACCATCACTGGAAGAGGAGGAGAGTATGAGGAAGAGCGGGGATTCCAATAGGAGACGGAGAGCAGGGAGAACTGCATGGCTAATAAAACAAATATGCTTTAAAATATTATACTTGCCCTCTACAACTAAAATAAATAAATAAAAAACACCTTCAATATTTTATTTATTTCATGAATAGAGAATCTTTCACTCAATTTGAACTGCTCCTGTGACAAGTTGATGATATCATAATCATATGCCCATGTGGTCTAGCCCTATATGGAATGTTTGAAATACTTTTTATTAGCATGTGCATTCCATACATTCCATAGGACTGGACCACACATAGACATCATTAACTTGCGACAGGAGCAGTTCCTATTGAGTGAAACATTCTCGATTTATGAAAATAAATAAAATATTTAAAGAGTTTTTAATTTTAGTTGTAGAGGGCAAGTATAATGTTTTACGGCATATTTGTCTTATTAGCCAGGGATCCTTTTAAGGTTGGGAAGATGTAATATGTGTCTATGAGCAGGGAGAGGAGGGGAGGTGGTATTGGTGCGGGTCATAACATCACATCCCTATACTGCAAAGGGAGTCAGCCAGACAAAAGGAACTGTCAAAACACGTGCAAATGAAAGAACAGACATGTACACATATTCCCGCACGCACACGAAGATTTACACAGCACGCATGCACATCAAAACACACACATACACACCAGCACATGTGCGAACAAGGGCAAGTACATACAGTATATGCATATGCACACAGTAGATACGCACTCATATGAATATATTGCAAAAAACACACACCAGAAAGCTTGTATACAAACACGGAAGAGTACACACACATCCACTAATGAACACACACACAGACACAAAAACAGACATATATACTGTAACCTTGTAAACACACACACACACACACACACACACACACACACACACACACACACACACACACACACACACACACACACACACACACACACACACACACACACACACAACTAGCCATCGCTAAGGTGTCAGCTAACGGGGATCCAAATAACATACACACAACCTGTATGGAAGCATAACAATGAGTGGCAGTGGGAATAGATGGATTCTTGGGGGCTTCAAACACCACGGTGTGCGATAAACAGTAGGCCTGTCAAAAAAAATCGATTCGAGTTAGAATCGCGATTCTAATGCCGTCCGATTCAGAATCGATTCTCATTTTACAAAAATCGATTTTTCTACAATAAAAAAAAAAAAAAAAAAAAAATGTGTTTTTTTTTTTTTTTTTTTTACAAATGTACCTGTGCATGCAATGCATTATGGCCTGGGTTTCTGCATAGTGCATTTACTACCAGCTAAGCTAAGCCTGCCAATTGTATTTATTTTACACCTGTTTTAATACTAATGTATTGTTCTGGTATTGAGTGAGAAGAGATTTTGTAACTTTTGTACTGGTTCAAATTTGTGCAAGCTAAATCAATGAGACATGTTCTTACTCTTGGATTTAAATGTGTTTAAATCATTCAGTTGATAAAACCTTTACAATTATACAAGCTTTTTACTAAATGTACTCTGCTACTAAATGTACTCTGTAAATGTACTCTGCCAGAAGACTGGAGTCTTCTGGCATGAAAGCAGAGTACATTTAGTAAAAAAAAATTACTTTAGTAAAATTAGTAAAATTCTATTTAATTGTTTTTAATTAAAAAAAAAAAACTGCTTTAGAATCGAAAAAAATCTTTTTTGAATCGAGAATCGGAAAAATCGAAAAGATCGTTTTTGAATCGAATCGTCACCCCAAGAATCGGAATCGAATCGAATCGTGGGACACCTAAAGATTCGCAGCCCTAATAAACAGTGTTTATAAACAACTGGTCTAACAAGAAGGGCTATCAGAGCATAGTGGTCTCCTCCATCCATCTATCTGCTCTATACAAACAGAGCATGTTGGTCAGCTGTACCTCCATCTATCTGCTATACAGAGGATGGTGGTCAGCTCTACCTCAATCTATCTGCTATACAGAGGATGGTGGTCAGCTGTACCTCCATCTATCTGCTATACAGAGCATGTTGGTCAGCTGTACCTCCATCTATCTGCTATACAGAGGATGGTGGTCAGCTCTACCTCCATCTATCTGCTATACAGAGGATGGTGGTCAGCTCTACCTCCATCTACTGTATCTGCTCTATATAGAGCATATAGTTGTCAGATCCCGCCATCTACAGTACCTCCTATCGTCGTCTCAACTGTCTCTGTTCAAGGAGGCAGCATCAGATGAAGTGATGCAATAATGTGGCTTCTGCAAAAGCTACAACAGCTACAAAAAAGTTGAGGTGGTTTTAACTTCAGCTACGAAGATAGAAAGCTACAAAATATGCTGTGTCGCTGTGTATCTTTTGCATCTGCCGGTCTGAACGCAGCACATTTAACTACGTAAAACCCTGTAACTGGACTTGAGTTGCAACAACTACAACATTTTTTCCATCTACACTTCGCCAGAAATAGATGATCTACCAGCTCAAAATGCATCATGCAAATATTGACGTTGAGGTTCAAGTGGTTTGTGATGTGTATCGATTTGGGAAGGTTAGAAAATGACTGGTATTGTTTAATAGTATTGTATAGGAGACTGTGGTAGTTGTGGTTGGCTGTGTCCATGCGCATTCATTATTCTGTGTCTAAGTGCAAGGGGCCAAGCATGTGCATGTGTCTGTGTGTGTGTGTGTGTCTTCATTGATGTACACCTGTCCTGTGCATGTACTGTACAGTACGTATGCATTTGCATTTGATGATGTTTTGCTTGTTATGACACCCAATTGTGCACATGGGTGTGTAGGGGCAGGCTTCATGTGTGTTGTTGCATATGCGCATGGCTGCATGCATGTGTATTTTTGTTGATGTGCATTCATCTGAGTGCTGGTTGCGTATACTCAGAATGTGTGTGTGTGTGTGTGTGTGTGTGTGTGTGTGTGTGTGTGTGTGTGTGTGTGTGTGCGCGTGCGTGCGTGCGTGCGTGTGAATGAGTGAGTGAGCGAGCCTGCATGTGTGTGTGTGTTACTAACCCATCTCTTACCAGGCAGTTTACATTTTAATGCAGCAGTCGTGTGTGGTAGGGGAGGGGGTGGTGTGTGTGTGTGTGTGGGTGGCGCGTGTAATGAGGAGAGGGAGGTGGGGGGAGGGGGACCGTATCAGGAACCTCTTGCTAATTGAGCGCAGCGCTGGACCCCAAGGTCTGCCTCGCTCCCTGCCTCCTTAATCCATGGCTGTTTAGCGCTGGCTGTGCTTGAGTAATTAAGCAGATAATCTTCAATTAAACCGAGCTCGACCCCCCATCACTGCCCTAACCACCCTCCCCCCCGCCCACTACCCCGCATGGAGACAGATGGGCCCTGGAAGCCACACAACCCCCTCCTGGAGATGAATGGTCCAGTGGTCCATGCCATGCTAGCTAAGGCGCTGCCAGGGGGCTTTTGGCATGTGTATTTCTGTGTACCATTTCTGTTATGTACAGTATGTGTTTTACATGTTTTGCGTGAACGGCGATAAGTAAGTGTGCGCATATACCGGTATAAGTGTATTTGGTAAATGGTAAAATGGTAAAATGGTGCATTTATATAGTGATTTTCATCCAAAGCGCTTTACATAGATTGTGCATTACATTCACACCTTCATTCACACATTCATACACCGATGGCGGAGGAAATCATGCAAGGTGTTGTTGTGTGTTGTGACAGACGCTATCCTTCACCCGGAGAAGACATTGTGTTACCGCGATCGTCTGTTGTTTGGTTATGTTTTGACCAGGGGCGACTACTTCAGTCTTGAGCTACAACAGTGTGATGATGTTGCTTTGCCGTTGTGGCCACATCCAGCCGGACGTCCGATCACTCTCTGCTCCCGCCACCGCCAAACAGCGATGCAACGGACCCTGACTTCACAGCTGTGATGCAACTGGGACAACGTCAGTGCCCTCGGCACCGCCCACAACCACAACATCAGCCCTGTGGTAACTGTGGGTCTCGGACACATGCGAGAGCCCAGGACTGTGGTAACTGTGGGTCTCGGACACATGCGAGAGCCCAGGACTGTGGTAACTGTGGGTCTCGGACACATGCGAGAGCCCAGGACTGTGGTAACTGTGGGTCTCGGACACATGCGAGAGCCCAGGACTGTGGTAACTGTGGGTCTCGGACACATGCGAGAGCCCAGGACTGTGGTAACTGTGGGTCTCGGACACATGCGAGAGCCCAGGACTGTGGTAACTGTGGGTCTCGGACACATGCGAGAGCCCAGGACTGTGGTAACTGTGGGTCTCGGACACATGCGAGAGCCCAGGACTGTGGTAACTGCGGTAAGCTAAATCATTTCGCTGCTGTCTGTCGCTCTTCCCTGACCGGCCCAGGGGACCAGGACTTGGTCCCACTATTATTCACAATGTGACCTTGGGTGCAGTGCCATTCAAATCATGTTCAGTTTGCCTCAATGATGTGTGCTGCCGTCTGCTGGTTTCTCCTGAACATTGATACCTACAATAACCTTTTCAGTTCCCCTGTCTGTCCTGTATGGTTATGGGACGTCAGGAATCGACCTGGTGGGGTCTCTCCAGGTGACCGCTACGGGACCAAGACTGTGCCCGGTTGTATCTTCCAAGTGGCCTGCCGTGGGGCTAACCTGATGGGTTTAGACCGCTCTGGGGTTCTCTGTCCTGAACACGGGGGGGGGGGGGGGTCGGCCATTATGACTGTCACCACGCCATGGCAGCATTCCTGGGCCTGCTCGGCCTCAGGCCTGTGCCGCTCTGCGTCCTACTCGCGTGCGTTCTCGCGCTGCCCACTTACAGGACTTGTGCCGTGGAGGGGGGGGGGGGGGGGGGGGTAATGTTATGTCTCACTGACAGATGTTTGATTGTGCGGCGCTCGTTGCATATTGCCTTTGTTGCTTTTGTGATGATTGGCGGGATTGTCTGGGATCGACTACTTCAGTCTTGAGCTACAACAGTGTGATGATGTTGCTTTGCCGTTGTTGTGATAATTACTCTGAGTTTTGAAAGTAAAGAAGAGTTGTGTTTAAGCTGTGTCATGGTCCACTGATACACAAACACATCAAATAGAACAGTCGCCAGAATCTGCATTAAGTAGAAGGTCATTTGTCACTTTTAGGGCTGTCTCAGAGCTGTGACATGCCCGGAAGCCTGACTGCAACTCAAAACATAATTATTATAAATATGAATTATAATTCATAAACAAAATCAATTGAAGAGACACCATTTTTTCCAAGATTGTGCCAAATATCCCGTCAGTGCACTTCTCACTAATGGACTAGCAGTGGTGTCCAAATTCCGGCCCACCAATCAATCATTGTCCTCAAAGTCACCCATCCAACAAGCTTTACTGAGCAGATTTTACCTTCCGTTCCAGAAGCCATGGCAGTCATAAATGGCAAGAGATGTAGCTCTACTTAAAGCTTATTTTAATGATGTTTGGGCACACAGAAAGACCTTGCACATCTGATTACATTTGTTATTAAATAAGGCTGAAAAAGAGTTATTTGTGTTATATTTGATATTGATGAAATAAAATTGTTGAAATGCAGTTAGCAATTAGTTGCTTTCCAGGAACGGCAGTTCCGAGATGTCAGCCTACTGTCTGTCCCTCCATAAAAAAATAAAAAATAAAGGCAAAAGTTATTTGTGTTATATTTGATATTGATGAAATAAAATTGTTGAAATGCAGTTAGCAATTAGTTGCTTTCCAGGAACGGCAGTTCCGAGATGGTGGATTTGAATTTTCTGAAACAGTGGCTTCAAATGGCTCTGTAGAAACCAATGGGTGATGTCACCGTTCCCTTAGTCCATATTTTTATGGGTAGGCCTATATGAGTTCTTATAACTATAATTATACAACTTTATAAGTAGATTATAATGCATTATTAAGTATGTTTATAAACCATTAGACATGGAATGCATAGTAAGTGTTACCCAATGTTCAAAGAGTAAATTGGGGATAATTCTTTCAAATATAGCAATAATTCAAAATCAAATGTGTTCAGTGTTTTGTTGACTAAGACTAAAAGACAAAGGTTTTTAGTCGTCTAAGACTAGACTAAGACTAAATAATTTCAGAAGACTAAATAGGACTAAGACTAAATGGTTTGTTATTCAAAAGACTATAAGACTAAATCTAAGTCTAAGTCATTTCTTGCAAAATTAACATTACATTAAGACTAAGACTAAAATACTAAGATTTTATAGTCAACTAAGACTAGACTAAGACTAAACAATTTCTGAAGACTAAAGGGGCCGCTCTGCCCCTCACCTCTGGAACTCCCTCCGCCCTGATATAAGAAACAAGACTCAATCACCTCATTTCAAACCCACCTGTTTAGGCAGGCTTATGATTTATCTGTGTTTTCTGCTGCAAGCTATACATTATTGTCTGCTTTTGCTTTTAACTGTGTTTTGTGTCAACTGTCTTGTACGGCGACCTTGAGTGCCCTGAAAGGCGCCTTATAAATGTATTATTATTATTATTAATAGGACTAAAACGATAAGACTAAATGTGTTATTCAAAAGACTACACCAAAATCAGCAAAAAATTATGTACACTGATTAGAATATCTTTTCACACTCAACATGTGAAAAGATACTGTAAGCACAACTAACATGCATAACTATGACACCAATGTCCTTTATATATAATATCAACAAATATCAATAATAGTCATCAGAATCATTACAATATGTTTTTTATGTTTATAACAGCCAGGGACAAAATTTATCTTGGCAGCAAAGGTATCCTTGAACTATACATACAAAACAACTGTTCTTCTTCTCAGTAAGCCCAGAACCAAATAGAACTGGATAAAACCACCAGCACTCCCCTTTCTCAAAGCCTCAAGATGCCTTCTGGGAACAAAGTGCCATGTTTAGCGTCATGCTAATGGTCCTCATGAGCCTATCTGTGCCGTCAACGATTGTCCTCCCCCATCTCTCTCTCTCTCTCTCTCTCTCTCTCTCTCTCCTTCTTATGTCTCTGTCTCTCTCCCTGTCTATCTCTCATATTGTCTTTTCCATCTCTCTGCTCTTTTGCTTTTTCTCTATTATCTATTTTTGTGTCTCTCTCACCTTTTCTCTTTCCTCTCTGTCTCTCTGACTCTCTCTCTTGCACGCTCTCTCTCGCCGCCCCTGTTTCCACAGTGATAATTAAGCCATCAAAGCGTGCAAGCATGCATGCCCATCCTACGTCTCTAAGGTGAGAATGCAGGGCCCACGTGTCAAGCCGAGCGCACTCGCCCATGTGTCTCCTTTTAAAGGGGCAGGCATGAGGGAGAGGCAAGAGGCACAGAGAGGAGAGAGGAAGCGGAGAGGGAGAGGGGCAAGTGAGAGAGAGAGATATTGTTTAACATAACTAAAAGAAAAACTTGAGAATAAATTGAGAGAGTGAGTGTGAGACAGAGAGACAGAGAGAGAGAGAGAGAGAGAGAGAGAGAGAGAGAGAGAGAGAAGAGAAGAGATGGATGGTGGAAGGAGAAAAGGGGTGGAACAGGATGATGAAAGGAGGAGGGTGCACGGTTGGGGAACAACTGAGGAATTCGGTCTAGCACCACAGCAGATGCGTCAGGCCCTGTAGATGACACAGTGTGACATTGCGCTGATGTCTGATGGTGGCACTGGAGCATGCTGGGAAGTGGAGGTTGATGGGAGGTTCTTGCCTCGAAGGATGATTTGTGGAAGAGATATATTTTGATGCAACAAAAGTGGCGCGCGCGCACACACACACACACACACACACACACACACACACACACACACACACACACACACACACACACACACACACACACACACACAAACAAACAAACAAACACACAAACAGTGAGATCTTAGAGACACAGACTAACCCACACAGTAAAATGAGAACCTACTGTAGGATGGACCAAAATGGAGCCACGCACCTGTATAGGCATTCAGGGTCAAGTCCCACCTGAACTCTGCCCGCATTCCTTTAATGTGGCAACAAATACCTATAATTATCCTCTTAAACTCAACACCGACATACTATACACACACAAACTCTAATTATCACGCACATGACATGACATCAACCAGGGCCATACATGCCTGCTTTGATCACATCCCCATTATGTGCTTACTGACAGTGTAAAAAGAGGGGGGAGATTCAGGTGTACGTAGAGGCGCAGATGTAGTTTACCTGCCTCAGCCCCGCGGAGGCAGAAGAAAATAAATGAGCAAGGGCTTCTTCCAGGTGGGTTGTCAGGTTGGGGAATTCCTAAACAGCGAAACCTCACCAGAGACTAAATGGACATGAGTGTTGAAGCCTCCCTGCCCTTTGACAAAGCACTGTAGCCAAGCAGCCCTCCTCTGACCTGTCATTTCAGTAAAGACTCACAGAAAGTGTCTTTCTGAAATGTGTTGAAATACACTTATTTTATTAAGGGTCATAGTGTAGTTAAACAATACATAGTTGGTCAGTATGGTTAATACATAGTTGAACATGAATGGAAAATACAGGCAAGTTTAAAATACATGTTGGCATCATGCTACTTAGCATATGCCAAGTCAGTGTGCCATTTAGGATGTGCCAAGTTCACATAACAGTCAGGTAGAGGCCTGGGGCTGGTAATCCAGTCTGGCAGTGTGCCGCAGGTTCGACTCCCGGTCCCGACAGCCTTTAGTGCATGTCTCCCCCCCCCCCATCTCTCTCCCCATTTCCTGTCAGTCTACTGTCTGTCCCTCCATAAAAAATTTTTAAAATAAAGGCAAAAGCCACAAAAAAAACAACCATTTAAACAGTCAGGTAGAGTTCAAGTAATGATAATGAATTTATTTATATAGCACCTTTCTGAACATAGTCACAAAGTGCTTTACAGCGTAGAGCAAAAGAAAACAACAAATGATAAATCCATAAAAATACAAAACATACAAATAATTCAAAAATGACAATATTAAGAAAAGGCTTTAACATGAAGTTGGGATTTCAGGAGAGATTTAAACGACACTGATTTTGCACATCTTAGGTCAGCAGGTAGGGCGTTCCAGAGCTTGGGGGGTCACGTGTGGTCACGTCTTTAGTATACAAGTAGTGGGAAGTGGGCACGCATGTAGGCCTATTCAAATTAGTTATTGCCCCTCTAGATAGATATCCGTTCAAAATATACAAAAAGACCTTTGATATTGAGGGGGGCAGAAAACAGTACGGTCACGTGGTTCATGTACTCTCGCGAGCCCATAGACTCCAATGCATTCCGTAAACTTCCGGTTGTCCCTATTTGAAGGCTTCCAATAGAAGTCTATGTAGAAGAGCCGCCATTGGACTGGACCCATAAGGTGAACAGAGTTTGCGTAACTCTGTCTATACTCTATGGCTCTGCACTGTACATACCAGCTGATTTTCATTATGGAGACACTGTTGGGCTGCTACTCTGTTCTGAAACTAATTGAAGAAGATGGCCGGATGGTGCAATACAAACGTCTAACTTCAACAGTAATCTAAAATGTACAGTATATTCTCAAAAACATTTGAGGTGAGAAATATAGTACTGCAGTAACAAACGTGCTTCTCTATCGATCTCAATTTCTCTAGCTCTCTCTCTTCGAAAAACAACGATGATGCTAGAATTCAGGACATACAGTATACCGGAATGCCGCTATCCAATATAGTTGATGGATCAGAGATTGATCACTAATGGGAAATCTATCTTTTGGATAAACATATCCTCTTTCCTACATCGGGATTGGGTTTGGAGTGGACACTGCTAGATTTCATCCAGACTGCATCTTCAACGGACAGATGGTAAGATTTAATAAAAATCACTTTGAGCATGTGTGGCCCATTGCATTTACTTCAATCCCATAGCCCATGGGGAGAAGGTGGTCAGGTGAGACTGTGATTGGCTGAGACACAAACTGTCTCTGAACACAATAAAGCTAACAAATAAGTCATTGCAGCTGGGGTTTAACGATCCCACTATTTTTATTGAATTTATTTTTATTCCTTAGTAAACACAATGTTTTGGACTGATCAAATAATTAGAAAGAAGAAGAAAAAGGCACTTTTTGTTTTGTTTTTCTTCTTACAAATTATTTGATCGGCCCAAAACATTGTGTTTATTGTCATGATTTGTCACAACTCAAGTTGACTTTGTCCACAGCGTAAACATCTTTAAAAACTTTTTGAAAAGTCTATGAGGAAAATGAACGGGGAATTATTTTCCAGGTATCTCGTCATCATGAAAGAGAGCGGGACTGCGACGCTCTATTGTCTTCCTCACAGAATGGCCTTGCTTTTTCTTCATGTGCCAATAATATACTCCCTTGGGATGCATTTGCATTTGTAATTGTACAGATATAATCTTCACAAAAATAAAGTTACATTGTATTAATAATAATAATAAAGCTATCCATTCATTCTCAATCTATTCGTGAATCTGACTGAACTCGTAACGTAACATGCCCCAAACACGACCCTACAGTGAACCTTTATGGTTATTTTGGTTATTGTTTGAAAATTAGGCTTCATCCACACCTACATAAAGTAGCGTTTTCGTTTTCATTTTTTTAAATCTCTCTGTCCATACGACACGTTTTTTTAAATCTCTCTGTCCATATGACCAATGGCAAGACCCATGCAAAACTCCGTTTACATTGTCCACACGGGAACACACAGGCGGAGTTTAAAAAAAATACACTGTGGCAGGAGTTTTCCAAAAGATGCGTTTATAATATATAAACTATATAAACATATAAACTTTATATGGACCAAAAGCGCGTTTGCGTGTGGGCGACCCCCCCAAAACGCATATAAAAACCTACGTTTATCCGTTTACCCGGATACGTGTGGACAAGGCCTTACTCTTTTGACTGGCTTTTACTAGACTGTCTCTTAAATAAAATCACACCCGTGTTAACTGAGTGGTGCAACTCGCCCTCCCCTCTCTCTCATTAGCAGGCAACAGTGCAGCACTATCTCTCTTTCTGTTTCTGGCACAACAGCGCCACTTTTGCCCCTACTGGTACTCATTGTCACATAGGTTAACACGGACATTGCTGTTCCTTGGAGTGGTTGCACCATGGGCGGATTTAGGGGGGGTGCAGGGGGCACCCCCTGGCAAAAAAAAAAAAAATGATTTCTTTTTTTTTCAAACTTAACTTATGGCTTCTGACTGTAGTTTGTAATCATCTCTCTTATCATGATATGATGACTCGCTGTACGGCTGTAGTGCATGTGTGTATGTGTGTGAGCTGCTGTACTATACCTAAATAACTCATTTTTAGGGGTTAGGGCATTGTAAAAACGCTAAAATAATAAAATAAAGGTTAAAAAAATCGCGGAGTCGGTCGCCAAGCAGGTTTTAGAATTAGTCATGTCATACCAACATTTATATCACTACTGAAATTGTTTGTACAAAAAGTGATGTGAATGGGGGATACAAGTCCAGAAATCAGGATTACAGGGGCCTGCTAAGGCAATATGCTGTGCATTAATTGTCCTGGCATGTATTAGGACAAAAATGAGGGAAATGCTAAAAATAATTCAAATGTGTAAATGCAAGAGGTGCCCTGATGGCTCAACCATAATTATGGCACAGACGTATAGTAGTCAGGATGACATGATGTCATCCCCTGCAGTCTATCTTTCCTTGCTGATTCTTAAATCTACCAGAATTCAAAAGGCAGAAATGCTATAAATGTAAAGCTTTATTATTTCTGCTTTATTCAACATAAAATAACCAACGCAGAGCTTCATAGTGCCGAATGAGTCGGAGATACAAACCATTGTTGTGGTGGACCATACACACGTTAGAGATGGATTCCATTATTGTTGCTTGGTTTGGCTTGGCTGCCGTCCCCAGCACGTTACTGACAGCCCCTAATGGTGCCTGGAGACCTGGGTAATTAGGAGGACTGCACTTCTGCCATGACACCTGTCTCTCAGAAGCCACCCCTCCCCCTCCCATAACCTTTTTCCTTCTCCTATCCATCAACCCCCACCCCACCCTCCCTTATGGCTCCAATCTTTGCTGCTTACCGTCTGCTATGACTTGGCACGCTGCCCCCGGTGGTAGTAGAAGATAATTCAGTGCATCTCCCTCCTGTGTGGCTGCAGTACCTGGGGGAGGTAATTATCCACTATGAAGAGGGCCGGAGATGGTGTACTTTGCATGACTGTGTGTGTGTGTGTGTGTGTGTGTGTGTGTGTGTGTGTGTGTGTGTGTGTGTAGGGGCAGGTCCGGGGCTGTGTACTAGTATCGTGAGTGTGTATATTTATGTGACCATGTGTGTGTAATAGTGTGTGTCTGTATTGTGACCTATGCATTGGGAGACCATTAAAGGGCAAGACCACTTTTTTAGAGGCTTGGGTTGTTTTCTTACCTTATTATGGGCAAACTAGTCCATTCCATGAATTAGTTCGCTCCGTTGTGTTGTTTATTAGCAGTTTGAGAAATAAAAATAGGGGCTCATTGACTTCCATTGTAACGGGGAAACAGCTCTCAAAGTAACTCTTATAGCTCATAAATGAACGCAACAAAAGCTGATTCTGATCAGGAAAACTCATACGGTTTTATTTTTATTAATAATAACAAATGTCAACGTTGTCTTGTTTTGACTAATTTGTGTAGAAAGAAGATCCGGTACCGAATCACTGCTGTTCGTGTTGAATAAAAAATGATCTGATTGGTCCAAATCTGTACACCCACTCCTGAAGCATATTATTGGAATGCCGTTGAGCCACTATGGGGATGTAAACAAATGGATTTTATTGTCTGCTTGTCACTAAAAACATACATAATTGACGTGTTTGAGGGAGACACCTTAGAAAACACTTTAGAAGAAGTGTCTGTGTGTGGGACTGCTCATCTGCGAGGCTGCAGCTGGGTGCATCTCAAACAGCGTGGCGACTTGTTTACAAACGAAAACTTGTATTTGTCCCCGCGAGAGTTGGGAACGCCGCAGTACTGCTTCAGTATATCTCCAACCAAAATAGTAACTTTATAAATCTATCTTAAAAGACCGTAAATAAAACCGTATTGAGTTTTTATTGCTTAAATAGACTAGTTTGCCCATAATAACGTAAGAAAACAACCCAAACCTCAAAAAGTGGTCTTACCCTTTAAGGGCTGTGTTTGTATGAATGTAGGCCTACTGTACTTAATGCGTGTGCACATGTGCGTGTGTGCGTGCGTGCGTGCATGCGTGCGCACGTGTATGTTTTTTAAATCCTCAAGTACAAGGTTTCTTCGACTATGCGTGCATAGTCTTGGTACCACAGCACCTCAAAGGCCCTTAAAACAAGGCTCCAGACTTCCCAAAACAAACTGGTCAGGCTACTACTTGGCCTCACTCCCCGAACCCACCTTACCCCTGCCCACTTTGACAGGCTGGAATGGCTTAGGGTTGACGACAGAGTACAGCATCCTGCAATGGGTCTGGTCCACAAGATTCGATACACCACCAAGATACCCATGTACCATTTGCAACCCAGTTCTCCTATGCTCTACCAACATTCATTAAGACATGCAAATTTCTTGACTCCTTCAAAACCGCTCTCAAAGGGCACCTACGGACGGCTGAATTCGAAACTGGCCCCCGTTAAATCTGAATCCCCTCCCCCCACCCCTTTTCCCCCTCACCGTATATGTTTTTTTCCCTTTTTACCTCCTTTATGATGATTTCCTGTTTTTGGTGTATATTTGTACGTCTCTAAATGGTGGACCCTATTGTAAACAAGTGTAATGCTTTATGGTGTCACACGGTTAAGTTATTGTATCGAGTTGTGCTTGAAATGTACTGTAATTCTGCAAACTGTATAAATACTTCAATCAATCAATCAATCAAAAGTCTGCCTTCTTTTCTTGTGCATCAGCCTCTCTCCAGTGTCAATCTGCTCCTTTTCTTTCAACCCAGATCCCACTACTCTGTCCCTGTCTTTCCCGTTCTACCATTACGTATGGCTTCATTGTTAAGATTTTAATCTTTTCCTCCCTCGTGGAGCCACACGCCAAGCCACATCCTAATACCCACAATCTATAGGGTAATGTGAGGG
>NC_137864.1:29466122-29471122 GCF_963924005.1 Protomyctophum bolini
GGGTTCAAGGGGCTGATTAAAAACCATGATGATTTAGGGTAAGAGGGTGTCCATGGCATATGTGTTTGTGTGAGTATACTTTAGTACTTTATTGAGGTCCAAATGTCCCAACAATTGTCAAATTGAGAAATAGACATTGTGAGGACCATTTTCCACAAGGAAAACAATTGGGTTTACAATTAGGAAAGCTTCGGGGTGGGTTATAGGATTAAACATTTAGAGGTTAGGTTTAGGGATTAAGGCCCTCAGTTTATCAACCGTGCTTACGCCAAAATATGGGTGCACGCCGAAATTGCCGACATTTTTGACATTTACCATTTCGCCAACGCTTGATATTGAACGTGACAACGTTGAAAATCCACGGTTGCTCCTCACTTGGCGGTCTTACACAAGCGGAGCAGCCTTGTCTGAACTGCTGACACTGTCACAGGCATCAAAACATATGTTTTCACTCCTAAAATGTTAATATAAAACGGTATGTGTATGTAAAAAACAAAAGAGAGATTTCCAACTTTACAAGTAATTAAAATCGCGCAATTAAAAACAATATAACATGTTTACAATGTATTAGTTTGTGCTTAATCAAACAGTGATTTAATTACTGGCCTTGTTATGCAAGCAACTTTTTGGAGCGCATGCGGTGATGCGGCTTATGATTGTGTTAGCTTATTTTATTAAAAAAGGCATAAATGGACTGCACGCCTTTATTTCCAAGTGACAATGACAAGCATACAGCTGCCTATTTGTAGTAAGTACTAGCAGGCTATAGGCGTAAGGGACTTAATCATTCACCATTTAAATAAGTGCTTAGACAGGTTTTGACAGTTTTGACAGTTCAGATAAAAGCGAGATCATTTTCGGGGCTCGGGAGGACGGGACCGCGCGGCGTGCGTCGCCAACACATACCAGCACACATGCAAGCGGCAAGCCTTCATCCATATGTTTATGATTCGTTCATCAATGATCAAATCAGAAATCACTACATAAACGTTGATTATGACTGCCTTGACGACATGATAGCCTCTCTCATGCTGCATGTATGTCCATGCGGCATACATGCGGATTTGGGCTGTCTGTGCTGGAATATTTCCATGACGTTGGAAAGTAGCCTATAGTGCAATGCAGCTGCGGAGAGTCCCAACATGCATGGGTAGCCTATATACTGTAATCTACAGCAGGCCAACAGCACTTGTCTTTCTGGAGTTACGGTATATGCAATCTCCTCCTCGTTTAATAAACCTGACGTGTCACTGGAATGTCAAATGTGCCGTGCCAGCCCAGCGCAAGTGCATGGGAACCGCATCGGCGATAGGTATAGGCTAACCCAGCCAGTCAGCCCACCACCACCAGTAGGCTACCATATATTTTGGCTGCACATTAATATAATTGACAGTTGACAGTCCTGCAGCCACTGCAGCGACTGCGAGGCAATCTAATTAGACTGTCGAACGTGCATGCAGTTGGTCACGGACGGACCACAGTGATAGAGAGAGACAGACAGACAGGACAGGAGGAGCACCTGCAAAACAGCAGCGTGTCACCGTTCGTGTGTGTGCCTATTTGTTATTTAATTATGGTTCAGGTTCAGGTTTTCGTTCACTAATATATCTTGTTGTATATTAAATTAAAAATACTTTAATAATTTAATATACAACTAACAACACACAGTGAAAGTTGCTTGCAAATTGCGATATGTGCGTGCGTGCGTGGCGTGCGGGGGTGAGGACCGTGAGGCGGGCAGCAATAAGGGAAGCGAGAGGAGAAACAGACAGGGTAGACCTACAACTTTATTTAATTCATGCAGGTGTTCGTTTTTTATTTATTTAACAACACACCAGTTAGTTGGGCAGCTTGCAAGTTGCGTGTGCGTGCTGTGCGTCTGTGCGTGTGTATGAGAGAGTGAGGCGCAGCAAGGCACGGGAGAAACCTATTTTTTCATGTTGCCATGGTTTCAGTAAACGTATTGCCGTTTTCAGGTCGCAAAAACGAGGGCGAGGCTTGATTTCATAGGGCGTGCCAGATAGATTTCAGCCGTCACATTTATTAACGTGAGAACGAAATTAAGGAAGGATCAGCTGTTTGCGATCACTTTATAAATGCCGTGGCGACGTGGGTGTACTACGAAACCTGCACTCGAATCTGTGGCAGATTTTACACTCGATTGATAAATGAGGGCCTAAGGTTGCAGCGATGGGGGGGGGGCACGCGTTAGTCCGACCGCTCTGATGTCCCGTTAGTCCGACATATGTGGCCGGTTAAGACTCACCCCTGGTTTCTGCGTGTGGCAGGGTTAGGCTTTGGGGTAGGGTATAATGTCGGGTTATTGGGACGTCAGACTAATGCAATGCACCCGCAGCGATGTCACGCACCAGCAAATTGCAGATCAACTAGGGATGGGATGGGACAATAATCGTTAGTATCGTTTATTGTGATTAAAAAAAACCTGCTAACAATACGTAACATAACGCGGAAGTTTTAATTAATCGTGAAATTGTCTTCGGTCATGAATGAGCCTTTGTTGGGCTGCAGATTCAGTATAGCACTGAACCCCTCTGTACCTGATCAAACTGACCTGTACAGAGCACATTGTACACTCTTATTTCAATAGACAAATCGATTCGCCCAACATAGCAGATCTACAAGCTCACAGCTTGTAGATTGGCGATTTTGGGCGAATGTTCCCCCAGAATAGGGATGTGGGGGTTCAAGTGGTTAACAAAAGTTGCATTTTAAGTTTTAAGCAAATTTTTATTATCGCAATAATATCGTTAATCGCAAGTATTTTTGCCACAATAATCGTGACATTTAATTCCCAAGCTACTCAAAATGCATTGTGTGTGTGTGTGTGTGTGTGTGTGTGTGTGTGTTTGCTTGTGAGCCTGTGTTTTTGTGCACTCTCATAGCACATGCAATACTATGTTTGTGAAGCCTGATGGCTTGTGATGAGGAGAGGAGAGGATAGGGGTAGAGACAGTCTTTCAGCATCATTCCAGTGCAGAACGAGCGCTGTGGTTACAGTAAATTAGCATTCGAGCCGCGCCACGCGTTTTAGCACTCTGCGATTGGGTTCAGCAGAGGCCTCGCCCAGACTTGTCCCCGGGGGGATTCGTCTGCTGCGGCGGCTGCAGCGGAGGCACAGTGGGCGGGACCGGGCTGTCAAAATTAGATAATAAAGCACCGCGGTGGCTGGCGGATGAACGCGTGTGAGAGGGCATCCATCTTGCAAACGTGCGCTGAAGGGGATGCTGCCAAATGACAGCGAGGGGGGTGGGGGGATATTGTGTGTGTGTGTGTGTGTGTGTGTGTGCGTGTGCGTGTGCGTGTGCGTGTGCGTGTGCGTGTGTGTGTGTGTGTGTGTGTGTGTGTGTGTGTGTGTGTGTGTGTGTGTGCGTGCGTGCGTGTGTGTGTGTGTGAGAGAGAGAGAAGAGAGGGGGGTGCAACGGGCCACCAACTTTTCAGTGCAGCTCAGTTTAGCCAACCATACAATCCCATATAGAGAATTATGATTCCCAGGCAGTGGCAGACAAATCAAGGGAGAACGTAAGAAGACTAAATGAGAAGGAGAGAGAGAGAGAGAGAGAGAGAGAGAGAGAGAGAGAGAGAGAGAGAGAGAGAGAGAGAGAGAGAGAGGGGAAATTAAATGTCGGCCACCCACTTAACCTTTCCCTAATAATGTGTGCCCTGCTGAACCAGCAGTGTGCCTGAAGTTTTATCAATATTCCTAATTAATGTGCAGCTGCCACATTTTTGACATTATTTACACAATATGGCTGAGTAATGCAATCGATACTATCTATCTATTCTTATATTACATATTCCTCTCCCTTTAAAGCATGCATGCATTTTAGCACTTTCACACTTGTGCTTAATTTGAACGGAGCCTGAGTGTATTGGCTGAAATGCCAATGAATTCTGTGTTTTGACACCTCAATGTTCCCCTAAAGCAGCAGCACTCTCAACCTTTAACTTGAAGGACCTCCAGTTTGATAAGCATTAGGGCACGTCATGCCAACCATTGGACAGGACATACTATCTCTGGGATCCAAATCAAATGGACCCTTACAGTTCCTTTTAGCTCCATTTACTCTCTGCGTTGCAGACATGTCATAAGTGTCCATTTCTTTCCATTTGTACACAGTTAACAGACGCGTATAACGGTCTGTAAGGTCAATCACTAAGCTGGGGACATCTTGGAACCCCCTGAAGGACCCCCAGACACCACATTGAGAACCACCACTCTAACACACTAAAGCCCTGAAGTGGTTACTCTGGGGCTTCAAATTAAAGGGATCAGAATTACATTTCTTTCATCACTGTTTCTGTTATTATGTTTCTTCTGTTTTCTCATTATGACCATTCTAATGTTCCTGCTGTCATTCCTACATACAGTATTATGTGAAACTGAAACATTAAATTATTTTTCACCTACAGTATATTATGAAAGTTGAACAAACAGCAGGAAATAGGAATTTCTTGGAAATCCAAAAGTTACAACATAACAATCGTTCAGTCAGGACAGCTCATGAATGGGTGAATTATAGGCTATATTTATTGAATATAAAATTAGCAATATATTTATTAGGGTGTGGCGATGAATTGGATCTGCTTTATATAGGGGATTCACACTGAGACGGACTGTTCGAACCGTTCCCGAATACGGTTGCCTGGTCCCCGCTGGCCATGATTCTCATTGGCCGAGATTCAACAGCACACCCGGGTACACTTCATTCAACTTACTGTATGTGCCTCAGAGGGGCGCTGTGGACTATGGGGCTTCGGGAGACAGAGAATGTCATGTCACAGAAGAAGAGTCACTTTCAGAGTTTAGAGAAAATTAGAGTTTAGAGCAGAAGTACCAGAAGTACAACCCAGGTAAAATAATGTGTCATTATAAAAATATATAAATTATGATTATAGTTCACTTCCTCCTTTAGTATGGATGGCTTTCCCATCGCAGCAATCCGTATTCGAGACTTAATTGATTGCGGACCCGGGTATGG
>NC_137864.1:29473622-29593622 GCF_963924005.1 Protomyctophum bolini
TACCTAACATTAATTAACCCATTCTGGGCAGGAACCCCTTTTGGTGTTCTAACCCAAGTTTTTCACAAAACCTAGGTCAGTATTTAGAAAGCTTTTTTAGAATCGGCCTCAGTCCAAAATGTCATAAATCACACAAAACCCATGCCTTAACATAACCAAAAATTTCCCTAGCCGGTATCTAACCTAAAATCACTCCCTCCATTGAAGCTACAAGGCCCAGAGAGGGAGGGAGAGGCAGAGAGAGAGCCTATTTCACCCACGCAATAACCCGGCCAATGCTGGGTACAAAAACGTGAACATGCTGATCGACGTCAGCGCATTAACCCTGGCACCGCCGCATTTTCTGACTGTCACAAATAAAGCAGGAAGAAAACAAATCTAAACAAGGTCACAATCAAGGTCATGGTTAAAATGAAATACACATCAAACTGATTTTCATCTAACTTGGTGAGAAATGGTCAGTAGGCTGCCTCAAGATGATTAACTTTTGGGTTGAAAAGACCAAGTTCACGATCAAGGTACATGAATCACATCTCAGGAGTGGAGAGAGATAGAACTGTAGAGACGTTGCAGACGTTGTAGTTTTGCAGTGCAAGTTTTAGACAGACCCCAATCCCCCTTCTCAAATATGTGCACAAGACAGCTACATGCCAGTTTGTGATTGGGTATAAGAAGCCAAAACAAATGTATACCGTATTTATGCATGATGTTTTTCAAATAAATTGTCACCAACATGTCTAGCAGATCAGTTGCAAACGTTATATCATATGTTTTATCTGTGTATACAGTAAGAGAGGTGTTGAAGAGTGTTCCCCTTTTTGACTTATGCATAGTAGGCCTTTTCCAAGTGGCAGATTTGCCATATAGAATTGTGTGTGCTTACTATGCAAGAGAGGGTAGAAGGTTTGCTTACCTACGTAATGGCTGATTTTATGCACATGTGCATTTGTGCCTGTATCTCTGTAGGCATATACTATGGGCATGCAGAGACTTTAAAGTTGTACGCGTGTGTATGTGCATGCACAGTGCCGGCATTATATCAGGGATAAGCGCTCACACACAGATGTGCACATGCGTAATTGCAAGTTTTACATATGTGCAGCTGTGAGTGTGTGTGTATGCACATGCCGGGGAAAAGGGATAGGGGAAACTATAGTGCTATCCATTATCGTGTGTGGGGGGAACAAGCCATCAGTCAGACATGGCTCTCTGTGTCAGAGAGAGAACATGCTGCTCCTCACAGCACCAGTTAATGGGAAGATAACCCTCAGAAGAGGCTGCTGCCATTATTATCCTCTGGGTCCAGGGAACTTGGCATTCACAGGGTCTCTACGCTCTACTGTTTTAACCACATACACCTAGTGTTCCTATTCTGGGGCGATCATTGTTTGCCGCTCTGCTTTTGGGCATTGAAGATATTTTAGCCAAATAAATTTGGTATAGAGGGAAAAAAAGGAGCTGACCATGAGTATAGAGCCTTGAGGGGTAGTATTACCAGGCTAGGTTGTATATAGGCGTTGGGTGGTAAAAGATGGCATGAGAACCAAACAACTGCAACATTTGATCAAAATTAATATTGAAAACAATATTTCAGACATCTTACAAGTTCTACAAGCATTTTGTATTTATCTTTAGGAGTTTTATTGTTCAAACCCTTATGACCCATTATGTCAATGCCTTATGAAAGACTTTCACAAGGGAAAACCATTTTTTGTCAATGACAGAGTTTACACAGTGGGCTGACTAGTTTTCAACTCCCTGGAAAGCCCACATTCATGCATATCTTTCCTTCATATTGCCTGCATTGTTAAATGCTCTATATTATTTGTAACGGTCCATTGTTACATTATATCAGAGTTAAATAACACAGAGGATTTTGCTGTGTGACTGCTGTGTCTCCAAAAGGCTCAGAGCCTGATGACCAAAAGGCCTAATATCTCCTCTGGCCAAGGGGGAATTCCCCTTTAGTGCTAGTGGATAAGATTTTGCCTTTCGACGTGGGTGGCCCAGGTTGAAATCCTTGGCGTTACACAAGAAAGTGTATCTGGATGGACAATTATAAGCATTCGATTTTTACTGATAGGACTTGAATGTGTCTAAATGACATAAGAAGTTATGATTCGCTATAGTCAAGTAGGTAAAATACCTTACATATACAAAGTTGCTGAGAGGCATTAGGTTGATACTTTTATTATATTTATGTTGATACTTTTATTATATTTATGTTATAGCCCATCAAAGACATCCATGTGAAACTATGACTGATTTGATGATCAACTCATCGCTCATGGAAGGTCATTATTAGAGTGAGATTAGATTGACAGTTAGCTATAGGGAGCTTACAATAGAGGCCTGTCTCCATGTACTGCTCAGTAGTTGCCGATGGATTGGAGACAAGGGACATGTTACGAAGTTGAAGGAGTGACATTACTGTTTTCCTTTGGTAATAACATTTGAATATCCTACACACAGAGAATTGGCGTTTATTGTTTTGCAGGGAGGAACCCTGTAAACCTTACAATTTAAATGTTGATGTCACTACAACATCGTGGAATGTCCATCATCTTTAATCATGGATATGCAATGCAACATAAAAAAATATGTTGTCATGGTGAAACAATAGCATGAAGACCCAAACAGCTTTCTAAAGCTTTTAGTCATTCATATTGGCTCTGACTATTGCATTTGTTGTGCCCCATGAGCAGGACTAGCCTACTCTAGGCTACTGTGTCATTTTCCTGATACTTGGGAGTGATAGAGCTTTTATTTTTGTCTGTCCGCAATGCCGGTGGCCACTCTAATGATTTCTCTCTCCGTTTCCATATTTTTTTCCAACAGGGGAGGTTCGGGTGGGCATCGTTAATAACGGAATAGCGATTCATCATTTAATTATGATTTGACAAATGCCCGCGCCTTCCCCGTTTTCGGCATCCTGCCTCCCTTTCAATTCTCCGCTCTGCCAAACTGTCACGCACTCCCCCCGTGGGATTAATTCGAGCTGTCTGTCTTTGTGAGGCTGCCGGCGCTCCCGGGGCGGCGGGTGCACGACACTGTCAATGAACAGAGAGCCTGACACTTCCAGGGAGCCGCGCAGACGCACGCTCCCCTGCCGCCCCGCACAACCCCGCCCGCAACCCCCTACCCCTCCCCGACTCCCCTTGTTATTGTTTTCACCTTAACCCCTTCCTTCCTCTCCATCCTGCCTGCCAGGGATGAGTGAGCATGTGCTGCTTCTCTCTCTCTCTATCTCTCTCTCTCTCCCTCTCCCATTTTTATTTATGTCTATCTGTCTCACCCTCATTCTGTTTCTGGCTGGCTCTAACCTTTCTTTTCTCTGTCTGTCTGCATGTCTTCTCTGTCTGTTGCTCTGTCCTACCCGGCCTTCTCGCTCTCTCTCTCTCTCTCTCTCTCTCTCTCTCTCTCTCTCTCTCTCTCTCTCTCTCTCAGCTTGCAGACAGAGGGACAGCAGCAGGAGGTTCAGGAGGAAATGCCACACAAAGGAAAGCACTGGCTATGGCTCTGACAGACGAGGAGCGTAAATGACTCATTCCCATCTTTGTGGAAGGGGAGAAAATTGATCCATGAACGATCAAAATGCACAAACGCAGGGATGTACAACATGCGGGAAGAAAAGAAGAGGGGTTCAGTGGCACATGGCCTCCTATGCTCATCATTTCATAACAGTCCGTAGCATATACTGAACAGAGACTCCCTCATAAAAAAGCAAAACAAAAAGCCAAACATATCCAATTATAACCATGCCAATTCTCTGGCTGACAACGGTGCTAATAGGTGGCCATTAAAACAAGGCATGTGTGAGCTTAACTGAAGAGCCAGACCCCCCCATCCACCATCCACCGTAGGGCCTTAGCCCCCGCTCGGAGAGATAAGGTTTAATACCAGGGCAACAGGGCCCAGCCTTATCTCCCCTCACTGATAGAGAGAGAGCAGGAGAAGAAAAAAGGAGAGGCGGAGGGGGGGGAAAGGCAAAGGCAGGAGAGAGAGAGCAACATGGACAAAAACAAGTGTCTTGCAGGGACCCTAGCTGACTGCACCAGCGCGTCCACCCTCCTTCCTGCCGTTGGCATAGAAACTAATCCACGTTCACATTTAGCACCTGACTTATTTGTGTGTGTGTGTGTGTGTGTGTGTGTGTGTGTGTGTGTGTGTGTGTGTGTGTGTGTGTGTGTGTGTGTGTGTGTGTGTGTGTGTGTGTGTGTTTTCCCCATTCTCTCTTCAGGGCCATGGGGTGGGAGGCAGTCGTGAGCTTTCTCCTTCTCATAATGACACTTGCTGGAAGGAGCGAGGGATTGAAGGTAAAATGGAGGGATGGACAGAGGCCTTGTTTGCTGACACCTTTGGCCTGGAGGGCCCAGCTATGTCTCTCTCTGCGACGGACACACGCACTTACAGTTTAAGACTCAAGTTATTTCTACTATTTCATATCGGAACAGCTGTGCACACAAATGATATCAGTCAGTATTGGTGACAGTATTGATTGACCACACCAAAGCCACACATATTGGTCCAACTGGCCCTGCAGGTCTTGCTTCTATGACATACAGTACATTTAATACAAGTGTTCCCAAACCTTTCAGGTTGCGAACCCCCAAAATAACTGGGGACACACTCACCCGGAATAGCACGTGGAATTGAAGGCATTACATTTAGTTTGACTCAGTTCCACAGATAAATATTATTAAAATAGCCGAACTACAATCCAAGCGTTCATAATGTTTGCCTCCTTCTCATGGAATATTTGACAATTTGGAGAATTTGGTATTAACACTAAACATGGGTGATTTTTACCCTTTCACCCCGTCACGGCCAACTTGCGCACCATGGGTGACAGGGCCTTCTGCACAGTTGCCCCTGAACTGTGGAATACCATCCCTGCACACTTGAGAGCGCCACAGTCAATCTGACTGATTCAAGAGAGGACTAAAGACCTACCTATTTAATAAGGCTTTCCCCCAAACCCACTGTTTTTATTCCTTGACCCATGCCCTCATGTTCAATTTAATAACTGTTATCCTGCTTTCCTTGATGCTTGTGTGCTATTAATGGTGTAATGTTATTTTTTTGCTTTTGCCTATACTGTTTTATATTTTTGGGAACCACTGCTCTAATACACACCCTACACCAATTCTAACGTATGTCATGCCTTACCCGCAAGCATTAACTATTATCCATCAATTCGGAGCTTCCACTATGCGTAAATGGTATCTTGCAGCCACTATACCCACTATACATTATGCCGACAACTTTATGTAGTTGTGTCTGTAGGCGTGTTGATGCGCTTTCCATATAGTTTTCCATATACCTAATCTTATGAACACAGGTTTAGGACAACGGAAAGCGCCTCCTCAAACCACCCGTAATGCGAATTCCGTTTGATAAAAGAATGCGCTCCTGAGACCTGAGTTGGAGCTGTCTCGGCTTGACGCATGTTGTAGAACATTCAAAGCTCAGAGGTCTCGTTATGTCTTAATTCTCCACAAATCTCTGTGATTTCTAATTTTTCTCTAATCAGAGTGTCAATTTCTTGGGCCATATATGGTGCATTGTGCGCAATTCCATTAGCTCATTCAGTTTCATCCATCCATTGCGCAGCAACCATTTAATGGATGTACATTATGTAAAACATTCGGCGAAAACAGAAGCACAACACGAGGATAAAGGAAACATTCAGTCCAAATTTCCAATTTGCTAATTACTACTACTTTGGTGTTGAAACTTTGAATTTCTCAAACTAAACTTTCACGACAGCAGACAGCAGTACCATTTGAGTGGGCAAAACATTACATATACTAAATTATAAAATTGTTTATAGGGTCACTATAAGTAAAGTAATATAGCCTTTCCATAGGAGTATCTTTTTATATTTTTCCAAAAAGAATACAAACAGCCTGAGCCAATAGCATATTACATAAGTTATGAATCTTGAACCTAAGGCAACTAAAACAATTGTAAAGGTTGTTTGCTGTAGTACATAAGGCAGTGTGTTTGAATCTGCATACGGGGATGCCTCTCTGATGCAAGATAGGGCCAAAAAGCTGCCAAATATGTTAGATTTGGTTTAGGTTGTGTTAATATACAACCTACACCAATCCAAATATGACAGGACCTATACACACTAGAGACAGTTTCAGGCTGGAAACTGCAGCCTAATTCATATTTCAATGTGCAACCGTACAACCTACCTATATGCGTGTGTATTTATGTATGAACACTAATGTACTGTATGTATAATGTATGTATGTAGGCATGCACGCACAAACACACGTAGATAGATAGATTGTCACAGTACTGTATTAATGATCCAGCTCCATTGTCTCCATTATGTATCCAGGGCTTAAAGTCACTACTACGCAGTGGACATTTTTCTGTTAACACATTAACAAAGGGTCAGGGAGTGTCATTTTATACTTCGGCTATTCCAAAATAAGCTCATGGAGCGCGTCACTATGACTCTTGAAAATATATGCAAATCTTTGAATATACTGTATATATTTTTACAAAGCAATTTCTTTTTACTCAAATCTTTGTTTCTGGGGTCCCTGGAACAAAATATTTTGAGATGGAAGTCTTCGGGCAAATACAGATACTTGGGGGCAATTTGCATGAACATATTTGAGCACCACTGATATACTAGCAACATACTTTTACCCACGCATTATAATTTTCCTTCCCATACACTGGACGGAAGGCCCTTGACTATTTATATCCTATAACCTAGAGGCACAGCATTGGAAATTGTAGAAAAACATCCGATGGATGCACCTGGGACATATCCTCAGTGATGTATCCCAAGGTCATCTGGGTTTCGGGTCTCTCGACCTCGCCGGGGTGATCAAGTCCCAACTTACGTCAACGGGTGCTAATTAAGTCCCGATCAGTCCCATTAGGCCACACAATCCGTTGCTCCGGAACTACTCTGCCAGGACTGGGAGAACCAGAGAAATCAGAAATCAGATGTGGGTGTACTCCTGTCCGGGCCCCTCCTACGTCTCACCAGGTCCACTCCTGCTCTCACCAGGCCCAGGACCTGTGCGTTGCAGACTCCCAGCACCAGGCACTTCATTCAGGAGTGGTGGATTATAATGGCCCTCCTAAAGGCCTCACTGAGGGTTTTTTGGGCTTCCTCCTCACGGAGGACACAAGCTGGGGCGCTAACCCATACTGCTCACCCGGGTACCGTCTACATTCCCGCTGTCACCCGTCTCTCCAGTGGTCACCAGACTATACCTGGTTGTCACATAGTCTATTCCTATGAGTCTGTATATAAATAGAATAACTATAACTAAAAAACATTGCATGGATGCACCTGGGACGTAACCTCAGTGATGGTTGTCTAACAGGGCAACAGCTGATTGAGTATGATAATATAGCTGTTCAGCTAAAATAATATTTGAATGCGGTTCCCCATTGTCGAGTTGGTTGGATATGTGGTTGTCCAGAACCGCCGATCTGACCGATATGCCCATACGGTCATATACTGATGACATCAGGGACACAGACAGACAGACAGACAGGGTACAATGGGTTCTCTGACACGGGTACAACGGGTCGTGTATTTCCAGAGCCATTGAAAGGAGAGTTCTGCCAATGAGGGGGCAGAAAACAGCCCGGTCAACATGTGGTTCATGTAACTCGTTTGTCACTAGACTCCATGCATTCCATAAACTTCCGGTTCAGGCCTTTGTCACTCTTCACCAATAGACTGGTGGCTATGAAGTGAACATAGTAGTGGTGTACGTAAACAACTGACCAGATGTTGACAAGGTTTCTTTTTTTTACCAATCTCCTATCAAGTTAGGGTTAGGGTTTACAGTTAACTACATGAACGCTAGCGCACCCATGCTGGGCATTTCACAATAGGCAAACATTCTGAAAAAAGGCAAACATTTAGCGATGCGTTTGTGAGCTTGTAGAGCAGTTATTTCCATTATTTGAGGCATGACAAAGTATGTAGGTTTCAAGTGGTTAAATGAATATGCCCTGTGTAGGAGGGAGGAAAAAAAGGACGTAGGATAATTGAAATCCTAATAATTATTACTGTTGGCACAGAGTGACCATTAAGTCAACACACAGTCAAGAGTGTTATGGTAGACTCACGAGAGACTCGTCTCATAAGTCAACACATTAACCTGCAATATCATTATGCTCCAAACCCACCAATACTACAATGTTGAACACATCATATACACATACAGAGTAATATCAAGCTGTATAATACAACGTACACACACACACACACACACACACACACACACACACACACACACACACACACACACACACACACACACACACACACAGCTGCAGTCTGATGGGTTTAGGAAGGTGTTTATTTTTTCCCTTCGACGTGGGTTGCAATCTCACACGTCATTCCCTTTTCCCCGTCACTGCAGCGCTCTCTCTCTCTCTCTTTGACATCAGTCAATGAGCTGGAAGAACAGAAAGGAATAGAGGACAAGAGGCTGTCTGCCTGAGCCCCATCTCTCCCCTTTCTACACCCTCACTCCTCCCTACCCCGTCTCTTTCCATTTATGTGCGTTAGTTTGTGTAAATGCGTATGTGTGTGTGTGTGTGTGTGTGTGTGTGTGTGTCACACTCATGCACAATAGACTCTCAGACGTTTGGAGGAGGACGCAGAACAGAAGGAGCGAGAGGTGGGTGCTGTTGTCCTTCAGCCACTCTCCTCTCGTGCCTCCAAAGAGCTCTCCTGCTCCCTGTCGCTGCCCATGTCACAGCCAGCCTTAATAATTAACCCAAACCTGCAATTAGCCACCTGGTCAACAATGAAGCCTCATCTCTCTCTCTCTCTCTCTCTCTCTCTCTCTCTCTCTCACTCACTCAAAGTATTTCTATTTTAGACAGGCTGAAGGAAGACTGCATTTTTTTTAAACATTTTCCTTCACATCATGGAAAGAAATAAGTTTTTACGCTCCTAATGAGTTTTTCCACCCAGGAGGTGGAAAGGATTTAAGCAACGAGGTATTGATGCAATGAGCAGCAATGGATTTTTTTTTTGTCAAATAAATAATGACGGCACCTACAATTACCTGTGACTACGTTACCATAGATTACAATTTATAGACCCGGGGCCAGCAACCTATCTACTACCAAAAGATAAGTGCCAGTTTTGGCAGTAAAAACAACAGCTTATTGAGTCTAAATTAGACTATCAACTAATTACTAATACTGTAGGTCTGGCTGAGCATTCATAAATATGTAGTAATTGTAAATGTACAATTTGGGCAGACAAATGAGAATCCCATGACAGCGGCATGTATCTTACTTTGCTGACCTGCAAGCTCACAACACATCAAACAAATGACAGGGTAAATAGTCACCTAAGATAATAAATTCAGAACTATCTCAGCTTTTTTTAGACTAGATGCTCTGATATTTTAATCAACAATTCTTTCCTGTACTCTGTGAATGGTTTCTCACACATTACTATCTCCTGAGTTGCCACAACACTAGCAGCCGTAGTGGAGTTTGGAGATTTAATCCAATTCTTAATAGTACGATCAAGTTGACCGGTAAGCCAGCAGTGAAAGCAAATGAATCTGTCCATGCACTATTACATTCTACATTTTTGTATTTGGAATCCAGCTAGGGATCAAGACTATAGCCATCGCTATTGAGTTTTGGCAAAATGTAGAGGTTAGGACGGTTCTGTAGACAGCAGATTCAAGTCAAAGCACAGAACATTCAAGTAGGCCAGGGCATTGAAGTGCCAAACAAGCTGACCTATTACAGGATATGAATTGTAATGCATGAATGACCCATAAGCTGTTATTCATCCAACAGTGGATGGAAAGGTTATAATAAAGTCGTCATCATGTGTTATAAGTGATTTGCACGTTGTGGATGCTACTTACTGTCAAAACTTTTCTGGAATCTATTTTCAGGTTAGCTAATCTGAGTGTTGTGTAACTCAGATTCCAGGTAAACCAAAAAAGGAAGGCATACATTGGCTGGTGGCATCACTTTAAATGATAAATGATCAGGGCATTCTGATCGGCATACTCCCCAGAAGGTGTACGTTGCATAATGCTGAAAATCAAGGAATTTCAGCCTATGCTCTTGCCATTGGAGTTTGCTGTATTTCCATAAAATATTATTTTCTGTTGTGGTAAATATTAGACACCAGAATTTTGGGTTCCATACGATACTTCACTGTCTTGCTGTTATTTCTGTTAACAGAAATGCAACACATAATGAAGACTTGACTAATACAAGAATGACATTTGCGCGGGCAGATGCATTAGGTTCATAAATTAGCTTTAGCTTTGAGCGCAAACCACTTTAAATTTACATTTCACATAGGCATTTAGCTGACATTTTCATCCAGACCAAAGAATGAACAAGGCAGGAAGTTGTTCAGTTCAGTGTATTTGCTCTGGGCACTTCAGATGACACTCTGTCCGTCCAGGGGATTGACAAGGGCAGGGATTGACAACAACAAATCAGTCCTCCCACCAAATCTATCCCCAAATCTGTGTGAAGACCTCCGCTAGTGAGCCTGATGATGTGTGTCATTTGTGTCCAATGATTCAATTACTCCCATTCATAGACGGGAAATTACGTATTTCATGTCTAAGGTGCTGGAGGAGGGTTGCAATGAAGGGAAGAATCATCTGGTTGATTGTCCTTAGTCTATTTCTCACATGTAGCCTTCATAAGTACACACACACACACGCATGCGCGCGCATCCACACACATGGTCACGTGGCACACACACACACACACACACACACACACACACACACACACACACACACACACACACACACACACACACACACACACACACACACACACACACACACACACACACACACACACACACACACACACACACACACACACACACACACACACACACACACACACACACACACACACACACACACACACACACACACACTTCCCAGAAGACAGGCCGGTAGGCAATTCCAGCAGTAGAATTATCATCCTGAGAGCATGGTAAATAGTCACTGGTTGCACTGCAGTCCTTATCCAGAGCCTTTTTTTCTACTGTCATTCACATAATAGATGGATTCTTTATTTGTCCAATTCACATAAATCACACAATACATGCCTGAGCAAGACACAGAACTTTCATATAAAATAATCAATATATTATACACATGTCATTCACTTATACAGTCTTTGTCTCAGGTTTGCTACTGTCTCAATATAAATGCATAAAACACTTAGTCCTATGGATTTCCATATTTCCTTTCTTTCTCCCAGCAATTTAGTAATTATGCCAATTCCCTCCATGTGTATAGTGCCCGTCACTGCCAACTCCAGCTGGTCTGGGGAGGGTGTATACAGTACATGTCTCCTTTGATACAGCTGCTAATTTTCACCTGAAGTTTCACCTGGAAGGCATAAGGTATATGGAGGAACACGCTAACTCTCCCAGCTGAAAAGGCAGCCATAACCCATACCTTAGTGATTAGAGAGGCCATCTGGTAAGCAGAAAGTAACTGCTTTGCCTCCCGACCCCGGTCTATGTGTTGAAGTGTCCCTCAGCAAGACATTAAACCCCTAACAGCCCCCCGAACACTCATCGTGAGTCATGACCACCTGAGCAGCCATCAGCTGGGTGAAGCTGAATGTATTTCCCCATAGTGCAGGATTGACAAAGGTCTCCCTTTCCTTACAATACTTATAGGAGTCACTATAGTGCGGCGTCAGAGAGCGCCCTCCCCCACTGGCTTCCCACCTGTGAGCACAGCCCCCGGCCAAGCCCACCATGGAGGAATCGAAAACCAGTCTCCATGTTGGTGAGCAGGTACTTTTTTGCAGAGCGCAGACTTTATTTTTTTGTAATCACAAAAAACTTGCTTCAAGATAAGTTATGTCTCTGGAAAAACATGTACTACCTTAGGTGGCCTAGGATCAAATCCCACCTTGGTATTTTATCCTTCGGCTATATGCCATACCTATGCTGTCTCTCTCGATCAGTTCTCCTACTGTCTGTTGCAATAAAAAATATCTAAAATAATTGTGGAAAAACATTGAATCACCCACATACATTCCCTTAAACTAAATAAACCCATACTCTGTAATGACAGCTTTGTGTACAGTATATACAGCAGCAACTGAGTGCACCAGTGGACCAGCGAGCTGTGGAGCACATTGAGGTTCAAGTACGACACATGACCTCTGTTACACGTCACCTCCTCTGTCTCTCCGACCTGTCCTGTATATCGAGCAGGACTTAATAAATGATAAAAGATAATTCTGATAATTACAAAATATATGACTAAGAATGTATCTAACAATCATTACTGCTGGTGTTGATATATTTTGTTCGCTCCAGAGCTAGTAGATGGCTTAATAACAGCATTCCAAAACGAAAATACGTTTATCCTTCACAAATGTCAAACCGCTGTCATTGCCACGCAGACGCTACAACAGTCACGGTAGTGTGACAGGCAATCGGCCCCATAGGCATATCACACGTCAGAGCAAACGCATACACACCCACACCCACACCCACACACCCACACACACACACACACACACACACACACACACCTGTAAACATATATGCCATGGTGGTGTGTCTACTACTGTCACCTCCCCTCATCGCGTTCATATATATGTCCTCCTGCTCCCCTCCCTCCCTCCCTGCAGAAACCTCCCAAGTGTTGTGTGGCCTGCCCATGACAGTAATTGAGGGAAGCTGGCCGGAACAGTGCGAAGATGGGAAGGAGGAGGCGGGAGGAGGGAGGGAAGGATAGGAGGAGAGAACGATGAGGAAGGGAGGGTGGAAACCATTCATCTGAGACCCATGGCTGTGGAATGGCATATTACAGGTCTAATGTGTAATTAGATAGATAGGGAATAAGGTCAGTGTGCTCTGGGGAGATGGCCGTCAGCACAGTGCCATCTAGTGGCTGAGGCAGGCCAACCAGGCCCCGAGACTTCAGGTCTGTGGACAGTCAATGGGCACTGCCGTGCTTGGCAGGGACAGAGGCTATATCTCCCAGCCCTGTGAGGCAGGGCCCACTGGTGCGACATAGGGATATTGCAAGAGGGCCCCCAAATAAGTGGCAACACTAAGATTTTAATGATAATTACTATTTTGTGATACCGATAAATAGGAACTTAAAGTAGCCTACACTACAGATTGGTTCCATCAATCCAAGCCAGAAACAATCGATTGATTGACCATTCAAATCAACAGTCTCTTAAGCACACAGCCCACCCATCACTTAACGATGGAGTGCCATTCATTGGCACGTTTGACTGTCAAGGTTTCAGCCTCCCGGAATTAAGAAACCCTAAATACAAAGGGAAGACATCATTGCACATAACAACCACACCAAGGGGTCTAATGAAGTACTAGTAAATAAACACATGAAAAACTGGAAAAACTGGCTGGACTACAGAGATTGAGATCAACATCTTGGCATGTTGATTGATCTGCCCTCATTGTGCATTGTCTGCAAAGTGGAATTACTGATGCGTTTGGATTTCACCAACCTTGCAAAGTATGGCTTTCACATGCTGTGTCAAGTTTCCCTGGATGTCACAGTGTTACAGCGAGAATGCTTCAATAGACAATTGGATCTTGTGTTGTGAATGAACTCAGATAGTGGCTTTGATAAGGACATTTAGGTCTGACAAATGAGGGGGAGGGGCCGGCACGAAGGAGAGTGTGTGCTCTTCATTCTGTGTATGCATGTGTGAGAGAGACGGAACACGTTTATTACACAGTAAAGAGTTAGCTAAATAATGCTTTATCTGACTATATGTGATATTGGACACAGCAAGAAGAAAAACACTGTATTAAACTATCAGTTCAACCCAGTTCATATAGCACAGTGGTTGCCAAACGTTTTAGTTCAAGACCCAAAGGAGAAACGAAACGTTTGCCCGGGACCCAAACTAGTGAAAATAGCAGATCTAACAGCTCGCAGATCTGCTATTTTCACTACTTCTTAAACATTTGTTTTCTGATTTATGATGAATTATTTCTTTAATTATTTTATTTCATTCATGACATTATTTTTTTTGTGTGGAAATCTTTAGAAAATATTTTAAAATAACAAAAAACAAAAAAGAAAGGGTTATTCACTGACCCATGGAAATGGTTCCGCGACCCACGTGATATAGCACAATACACGCTGTGCCTGTTCCCCACAACAGGACTTTCCAGTGAGACTGCATCTCTGTTGGTCTGTAATCTGTATAATACTGTCGGCTAAAATATGTTAAATATGTGCATGTGCTAAAGTCCAGTTCCAAATGAGAGACATTCAGCCCTCCTTACTTTCATATCTCCTTCCCATCCGGATTCCTGACAATCAGTGGTGGCAGTAGTACTAAGATTTAGTTTTTTTACAATATCACAATATAGAATAGAAATTCAAAACATTTTCTAAAAGTACAAAAGTATTCCTATCAAAATATACTTACAGTAACAGTGCCAAAGTAAAACTTTCAAAAAAAAAGTTTTTTGAAAAGCTTTCAAAATATATCAAAAGGTGAAAGAAATAGTCAAATCAAGGAACATACTATGAGCTTGTACTGTAGATGTGCTATTTTTTAATAGGTGAAGGTGAATAGGTTCATGTAGGTTTCGTGATAATGATCTAAAAATCTTGAAATGTACTGGACTTATAGCTAAAGTTTAAAGTATTGAAAAATTGACAGTGGTGTTTTTTTAACCAGTGTAGCCCCGGCCGGGAGGCGAAACCCCGGGACCTCGTATCAACAAGCCGCGTAGGCTACGTTGCAATGGACTAAAGAGCCATGGCCTGATAGGCAAGTTGTAAGATATGACTTATTACTTACTTTGTTACTTTCCACCAGTGCTGACAACAGATGTTTCTGGCCCAGACCTCTTGGAGACCGTCATAGTCCAGTCACATGACAGGAAGTTCCCCGAAGACAGGCCGGTAGGCAATTCCAGCAGTAGAATGATCATCCTGAGGGCATGGTAAATAGTCACTAGTTGCACTGCAGTCTCCCCGTAATCGCCCTGTGTAATCGTGCATGTGTGTGTAGGCTACGTGTGTGTGTGTGTGTGTGTGTGTGTGTGTGTGTGTGTGTGTGTGCGTGCGCGTGCGTGCATGTGTGGGCATGCTGGTAATTATTTAATCAAAGAGCCATGGTGTGTTTGTCATCATGTGCATGTGGGAAGGTTTGTTTTTCAAAGAATATCACCGCTGTGAAGATAAAGTTTGTAATTAGCGATTTGTATCTTACCATGAACAAAGGTAACGAAAAAAGTGTACAGAATTTATTACTGACAAATTGAGGTTACAGAAACTGAATATAAATGTCAATATAGGGAAAGCGTATCCAGACAGTGGCCTTGTGGTTAGAGTAGTGTCCACCCTGAAACTGGGAGGTCAGGGTTCGATCCCCGGCCGGGTCATACCAAAGACTGTAAAATAGGACCCAATGCCTCCCTGCTTGGCACTCAGCATCAAAGGATTGGATTGGGGGGTCAAATCAACTAATCAAATGATTCCCGAGTGCGGCACGGCTGCAGCTCACCGCTCCTTGGCTGCAGCTCACTGCTCCAAGAGATGGGTCAAAGGCGGAGAACAAATTTCACTGCGGTAACGTGTGTGACAAATCGTAGGACTTTGACTTTGGTAACTTCAGGGTGGCGAAGGCAAAAACAACAAACATAACTCCACCCTAACTGAAGAGGCAGCACTACAGCAAGCAAAACTAAAATTAAAGTATACACTCCCTAACATAAACATGTTAAAAAATGAATTGATTGATGAAATGAAATGGCAGCATATACCCTATTTACTTTAAACATTCAGTATTAAAGTTACCTTAATAAGCACTCAGCATATATAAGCCTACAGATTCAGAAAACAGGAATGAAATGCTAGCTACAAACCAGGGTTCAGCACATGGAGGTGATGGATGGCAAAAGGGCTGAAGAGAGGCTTTTAGGCTGCTGGCTGATTGCAGAAATGAGGCCCAGGTGTGTCTCCAAACACCAAGCCACTCCTCCAATCTCCACTCCACCATCCAATCACCATACACTGAAACAGGGTTTTACACACCATAGAGCGTGCAGTCTGTACGATGTACGATCAATAATTCCAAAAATGCCCAAATGTACGATAATTTCGTAATTTTTATTTGTGTAAGGTCGAGGAAGTTGGAAGTTGCTTCCACGCAGCATGGGTTTTTGTCACATATAGGAGTCTCAAACAAGGTTGTTAATTCTTACACTTAATACGCAATTCTTTGTACATTACACATTACACTGTGTACGATAGTTTTCTTTCAAATAAGATCATTTAATTTTTAAGCCACCGACTTGGTAGCCTGGGAAGCATTCCTTTTCGGGTTTATGATCCGGTCGGGAACGGTCTTACACCATGTTGTTGTCACTGGTTGTATTAGTCTTCAGGCCGGAACCCTTGCCTTTATAAGAAATACCCAAAATAATTCCCTGTGATCAAGGGCATCATAATTTTAGGGCCTACCCAATAAAAGCCTTGATGTGGCGTATGAATCTGACCACTTTTCTTCAAGTACTTATTGGAATAGTTTGTTTGGTATATCCATCAAACTGGAATAAGAGAGGTTTTACATTTTTGTATTATTTTAAATCCGGTCTAAACCACGCCTAAGACCGGATCACACAGCAATTTAGTAACGCAGACCAGTAACCCGTCTCAGTTTTGTCAGCTACATTGACTTTTGTTGTTTTCCAAAAGACACCTGATGTGTGATTCCTATCCATGTTGTACTGATGAGGGGGGTATATTACTCCACTGTAGACCAGGTCTATGAAAACAAATCCAAAAGCAGCAACCAGTTTCACTACTTGAGCCCTATTACATCAGCTATTTTTTTAGAATCAAGAAAGCAAGCCCAGATAAGCAACTAAACTTTACAGCTTTATAGCCCAAACTATAAAGCAATGGGCAACTATGAACATTAAGCTATGTTACAACTAGCCCAAAGTCACTTATAATAAGCAGACTTGGCAACACTGGAAACCAGCGCTTTCTGCAATTTGCATGGGGGCAAATAATGTTTTGTCGGCAGACTGTCTTTGTGCAGATGAAAATATGAGAGTAGTCTTTGACTAGACTGAGTGTCCTCGGTCTGGAGTCATTTTTAGTCATATCAAAATAGAACGGAGCATCTTCTCACTCTGCATGCAGCACAATGACCAGCTCTTCTTAAAGTTTACTGTAAACCGTCCATAACATGACATAGTGTTGGTCGGATCTCCAGAGTCCAGAAAAACAAACCTTGGATTAACCTTGCGAGGCTCGTGGCCTCGCAAGGCGCGATGCGCAAGGCTGCGAGGCGCGAGGCCTCGTAAGGCCTTACGCCTTGCGCAAGGCCTAGCAAGGCCTGATAAAAAAATAAGATCACACCTGTGTGAAGTGAGTGGTGCAACTCCGTGTGGGGGTCCCCGTGGCGTCCACGGAAGTTCCAGACCGACAGGAACGCGCCCAGAATTCTAGCGAGCCGCCCCGTGTCCGAAATGGGGGTCCCCAGGGGGTCCCTCTACTGTACTGTACCACTCCAAATCATCATATATATACAGTTAATATGTGTGTGTGTGTGTGTGTGTGTGTGTGTGTGTGTGTGTGTGCGTGTGCGTGCGTGTATGTGTGTGTGTGTGTGTGTGTGTGTGTGTGTGTGTGTGTGTGTGTGTGTGTGCGTGTGTGTGTGTTAGGCTGTGCAACAGTGACAGTTGGTTGTGAAAACCAACCAAACACTCAGACACAGCCAGCCAGCCAGGCAGGGACAGACCCAGCCAGCCAGGCAGGGACAGACCCAGCCAGCCAGGCAGGGACAGACCCAGCCAGCTAGCCAGCCAGCCAGAGACACACATAGCTGTCTATAGGAATGGTTGCACCACTCAAAAAATCGAAATTACTTTACAGCTTTCCTAGAAATGTACTCACAAAACTAACATTTGTCTCTGAAAAGTACTCGAGTAACAGTAATAAGTATAAAAATAAATCTATACAAAAGCAAAGTACAGATCCTCAGAATCTGTACTTAAGTAGCCTACAGTACTCAAGTACATTTACTCAGTTACTGTCCACCTCTGTGTGTGTGTGTGTGCTGTGTCCGTCCAGCCATGCATGTATATAAAATATGTGTCTGTGTGTGTGTGTGTGTGTGTGTGTTTGTGTGTGTGTGTGTGTGTGTGTGTGTGTGTGTGTGTGCACGACTGCACGTCCATCCACGCTTGCACGTTCTCCACTATCGTTCTATTACATGGGCCAGTGACTGCGCCATCTCTCTGGTTTCACCCTTCCACCCTCCCAGACGGCTCATATTGCCCGCAGGGATGATGTTGGTCTGTGTGCTGCTGTGTGTGTATGTGTATGTGTATGTGTATGTGTATGTGTATGTGTATGTGTGTGTGAGAGAGAGAGAGAGAGAGAGAGAGAGAGAGAGAGAGAGAGAGAGAGAGAGAGAGAGAGAGAGAGAGAAGACAGCGCACATTATCTGACTGGGAGCAACACAGACCACCACAACAGCAGTCTCTCTCTCTCTCTCTCTCTCTCTCTATCTCTCTCTCTGGACAGGATGCCTGTGTGAGGACAGAGGACAGAAGAGTGAGGACGCCAAAAGTGATTGGCCGGAATGTGATGATGTAGGATGATAAGATTAAGAGTGCCCCTCACTCCACACGAGTGTGATTAATTTGTTTTAAACTAAAATGACACAAATTTAACAACACAAATCTCTTTTCAGATGGAGGTCTGCTACCAAATAGCCTACATATTATCAATTTGAAAATGTCTGAGAACCACTGACAAAATAATGCTGCAAAACAGGTACAATGCTGCAGAATCAGATCATGTATTGTTAATATTCAGGTCCAGACGTGGGTGTATTTGATAGTTTTTTTTTGTTTTTTTTATCACTCTTCCTCTTGGGCCACTAGTCAGGTGGGATTTGTTGTAGGACAAAGAAGCAGTATATAGAAGCAGTGTTGCAACTTGCTGTTGGGCAGAAATTAACCCATATCTCCATATTTCAACTTTAATATTTCTACAATCTTTACTTTGTGTGTGTGTCTGCATGTGTTGTACCAATGGAAACTAATGAACTTCTCATCACTGAGACAGGCTCAGTTTAAGTTCAATACTGCCACCTGGTGGTGACATTTTACACAAGGTGCCCATGTATCACTGATGCCACCAAATCATCTATGCAAGACTGGGTTTTGCTTAAATTATGGTGTCAGTGCCAATTTCACAGAAAATGGCAAGTAGCATCTATATTTCCATTTTAGGCATTAAAACTGTGCGCTTACCCTAAAGTATCTTAGTGAATGCTGAGTTACCTCAGTGAATCCTAGAATAGTTCTACTTCTAGCTCAAGTGCACTTAAACACAGGACATGTGGCCTTCGTTATGATGTAACAACCCATTGAAAAGGTCAAATCAAATACTAGGCTTTGCTGTCAGCCCCACAAACCACCAATACAACAGTTGTACATGTAATGACAGGGTGTCTTTGAGCAAGACACTGAACCACTACTGTAGGCCCAACAGCTCCCGGTGAGCAGGTTGTTGCCTTGCATGATTGGCTCAGTGGAAATGCTGACTATTTTATTTATCATATCTGTCCGGGAAAGGTAAGCTATGCTAGTGATAACAGACAATTTAAAATGTAATTTGTGATGCTATAAACAAATCAAACAATAAAATGCTGTGTTCTTATCAAGCCTCAGGGGCAAAGTCAGAACAGAACCAATAAAAAAATAAAATGAAAATGAAACAATTCTACTTTCTGATTGAGTGATTGTTTTGTAATACACTTTTATAAGCAATCTTCTGAAATAACTCATGATGGCTCACCATCACATGGTCCAGTCAGTGTGACCTATGCCCACCTTGATTTATGGAAGTATGGGTCACATGGCCACCTATGCAAGTTCCTTATTATTATTATTATTATTGCTGCTGCTGCTACAACAACAAAATCATTTAAATTTAAATAAATCATGTGAATGTAAGTCCTGAAGAAATTTGGGAAAACACTGATGATAAGTGACTAAATTATTGCTGGGAAGAGAAAAACACCATGGCTTTCCAACCAAGTGTATATACAAAATAGTCCTAATCTTTTCTAGTCCTAAGTTCTTTTGAAATACAAACATTGTTCCAGAATCACATCAGTGCTCTCTGCACACTGTGATGAATGGCGTGTGTCTGATAGTAAAGTGTGTTTTTGAAATGATGACCTATTTAACATAAAGCCCCTCATTCATTAACTCTCATCTTCGGCTGCTTCAGAAAAAGTCCGATCAGGCCCAGACCACTGCACTTACGCTAATGCAGCCTGATACCCAGTTGTGGGTTCGAGTCCCATTCCCGACAACCTTTGCTGTGCGTCTCACATATATATATATATATATATATATATATATATATATATATATATATATATATATATTCTTATCTGTTGCCTGTAAACACCTGCACCACGCAGTACACGCACCAGGATTCTGGACATCTTAACCAAGAGACCTCAGATGGTTTTCATGCTGAGCTGTGCCCCCCAGGGCTGTGCATGTGCTCATACTACTGCTCTGCTAGCTAGACTGCAGTGCCAGAAACATCTCCCACTATACAGCTATAAGTTTGACGTGACACGACAGCACAGTGGGCTGCATCACCAGCAATGAGAGAGGATTCAGCAGCTAACAACCTGGTTCACCACGAACAGCCTGTTCAATATTAATAACACCAAGGAGCTCATCACTGACTGTAGGACAGTGGTTCCCCAAAGTGGGGTCTAGGGACCCCCAGGGGTCCTTGAGGGACTTTCAAGGGGTCCCCAGCTAAATGATAGTTTGGAACCCAATGGACCCTTCTGGGTCTGTAACTCAGAGAGTGTACAGCTGTACACATGGAACCAAACGGACCCGTTATTCCATGTGTACACTCTCAGAGTTAAATTATCTTTGGTTTTACAATATACATTGGGGTCCCAGAGATATAGAAATGGGGGACCGTAGCCTAATTCAAGGTCAAACCGGGGGTCCTTGAAATGAAAGTGGTTGAAAACCTTCTATTATGGGGGTCCCTGGCATAAATGTTCACGGCTAATGAGTGTCAATTTGGGGGTCCTTGACATGAAAAATTTGGGAACCACTGCATGTGTTGTTGCCTGAATCAGTGTAAACACTGAACCTGGAGAAACATTCATCTGCATTTATATGGTTGAATGACAAATTAAACTACTTGAACTTAAACTACTCTGATCTGATTTGTATTCTTCCGACCGCAGAGTTCCGGCATTATTTTGTAATGGATAGGCCATATTGTCAGGATAAGACCACACTGAACATCCGCTGAGTCACTGTCTCAAGTCCATTAGCTCCCCCCCACACCCCACACACATAGACAGAAGGCATTATGTGTGCATAGCCTATAGTAGCACACAGTGTGTGTGTGTGTGTGTGTGTGTGTGAAGCCGGTTTCATTAAGCAGCAGATTAACTTTCTTACCCAAAGTGACACAGGAAACCTCAAAGTTGACTTGGCTCCTGGACCAGACACAAACCAAACATTGACATCATCTGTTTCAGGTGACTCCCCTGCAGTGGTGGAAAAAGTAATCACATTTACTGCAATATAGAAATACTCTCAAATGTACTTCAGTAAAAGTATAAAGGTATTGGCATCAAAATGTTCTTAAAGTACCAAAAGTAAAAGTGCTCATTATGCATATTGTTCCATTTCAAGTTTTCAAATGGATAAAAAGAACCGTTTGAAAATAACAGCTCTACAAGCTCACAATGATTTGCGATGTGACGCATTGTGAGCTTGTAGATCTGCTATTTTCAAAAAGCCAAAAGGTGTTAAAGGTGGGTTGAAGTGATTATTCTGGTTAATGTATGTCTTGTACTTAATTACAGTACTTAATTAAATGTACTTAGTTACTTTCCACCACTGCTCCCCTGGCCTGAAAGCACTGATTAGCAAAGGGCACTAGGGCAGTATGGTATAACATTTTTATGAACTAATTCGAACACACTTATGCAGATGAATGCATAAACATATTGGGTAGATATCTCCAGATTATTTTCCTCATAAATCAACACCCTACTTAATCATACTACAGCACAAAAGCATCCAAATGAGTGTAATGATCTACAAACTGAAACTCAAAACACAGTGCAAAGTGACACGTTTTGAGCTTGTCCATCTGCTACTTTTGCTGTTTTTGAAATTGAATATTAAAAAGTAATCGTTTTGTACATGAGGTTTCCACCTGACAGAGACAATGAATATACATTCACCATCATGCAAATAATATTAAGCAAAATGGTTGAAGCCACAGTAACTCAGACCATACAGTGTAATTTAACTATGGTAGTATCAAATGGATACATTAATGCTCTCAGCTAGTGTACTGTATAGTACACAAATACTTTTCTTTTGAAATACATAGCCTGATCTAGAAAGTTTTGGGTCAATTAAACCAAAGTGAACTATTAAAAAAAAGAAAGAATACTTCATGGCACACAGCTTAGCTCCAAATGAAAGCCATCAATAAAATCGATTCTTTGCCAAACCGGATTTCATATAATTGGCTCTTTACATGACCTCATAAAATATTCTGCCTGAGCATCCTGTGGTTTTATGCTGTCTTTTCAACCATGTTGTTCCTGGGACAAAGCGGAAGGCATTTTGAACACCCACACAGCTCTGAAAGTGGTCATGACCGGTTTGGGCCAGAAGTCATCAAATGGAACTTCAGCTATCTAATGGAGTGAAACTTATTACATGCCATGTGATCTTGCACTGTTACATATATCTGTATGAAGTAATGCTATTTTTGATCTGCTCAACTTGCAACGATGTGTAAACTTGCAGGATAATAATGCTTTGTTAAACATTGTTTGTTAAGTTCCCTATTATAATTATTTACGGTATCTACTTTTTGTTAGGAGTCTGTGTATGTAGCACAGCTGGTCTATTCCATCCTGCCACACAGAGGACAATGTATTCCACATAGGAAAACTAACAGTCAAATTTGCGACTACATAACTTTCAGCTCTATTATTGTAAAGGTTGTATGAAATCAATAATTAATTCATCATCAGTCAAGCAACCATCTGAACCTGAACTGTACAATGGTCAGCAACAGGGTAATTAGGGCAAAAGTCCTACAGTGTGAATCATAAATTACACCAGCAGATGTCTGTTGAGCCAAACGGCATGCTTATCTTCACCTCATCCCAGATGAGCATAAAGGGGCATACATTACTTAGACTACCAATACAACTGGAACAAAATGTGAACAACATTACAATCAATTGTCAAATGAATTTATGACTGACAGTGCTGAATAGCTAGACTGGCTGGCTGAGACCAAATACATGTCAATACAAGTGTTGTGGATGGAATGTCTCTTATCTGGATTGATTTGGAATGACACGTTATTATAATCCAACATTTTCCAGGCCATAGAATGGGAACTCATACCAAAATACAACATATGACTTCACTTCTCAGTTTCCAATTGTTTGCCTCCTCATAAGGTAAAAGGACATCATGTGGACACCCTGATGTGTTTAGTGAGGTAATTGGTTTATAACTTCCGATAAGCCAAGCCTTAATTTACAGCTGTGATTGTCAACAAGAGGGATGATGTCAACTCTCAGTTAATTATTACTTTATTTTTCTACCCCTTATCTTAGCTCTTGTCCAATATTGCTGGATACTTCTCTCTTGAATGAATGAATAGTTTATTTCGGTGCTCTACATTTACATGGTAAGTTTCATCATTTGCATTTAAGTTTTTACAAAGATGTGGCACCTCTCAGCCTTTTTTAAGAAAATAAACAAAATACAAAGTTAATACAAAGAAAAGATCAAATAAATAAAGCATTTTTTAAACTTTTTAGAACTTATGATAATAATCTTATGTTAATGTTTAATAATGATAATAATAAATGATAATGTTTTATATCTATTTAATACCCTACTTTTAAATATATTTTTATTTGATAAGTGATGTGCATAGCTTTAGTTCATTATCCAGGCTATTCCACAAGTCTACCCCCATCTACCCTTTGTGTTGGTCCTTGCCCCCCTTTTTTTAATACACATGTCCCCCTGAGGTTGTACTGGGATTCTCTCATTTCAAACAGCTCCTGTATGGATAATGGTAGTATTTATTTATTTTGTACATTCATTTTTAGTTTAGGTTTAGGTTGACTATTATCTTCAACATTTAGTGTGTTTGCAGATGAATAGTGGGTTTGTAGCTGCAACATATTCAGTTTTATTTATGATTCTTATGGCCTTTTTTTGTAACATGAAAATTGGTTTTGTTATAGTTTTATGTTCCCCCATACCTCCACACAATACGTTAAGTATGGAAGTATGAGGGAACAATACAACGCGTATAGTAAATCTTTATTTAATAGGTCATTTATTTTATTTTATATAATATAGCTATTGTTTTTTAATTTTTTAATTGTATGTTTACTACATGTGATTTCCAATTTAATTTGGAAATCACATGTAGTAAACGTACAATCAAAAATTTCATTTATTTAGATGATCACTGTCTAGGCCTATGGTGTTGTGCCCAAGGCACATCATAGGACAATTTTAAGTTTAGTCATTGTAGCTAAGTACAGTACCTACTGGTATGTAACCATAGAAATTATACTCGATGTCAACCATCGATTTAATTGGTACAGTATAATAGCAACTTTTGACTTTGTATGTTCTCTTCTGTTGCTTCTCTTGCCATCTTACTCACTGTGTTTACAGAAGCATGATTTATACTTAGTTAGTTGTGTGCCGGACTGCCGGTGTAGCATACTGAAAATAGCAGATCTACAAGCTCACTACATGTCACAGCATGCCATGTTGTTCGATTGTAGCTCAGTTATTTGTTTCCGTTGCGCCACTCCTGCACACATCCAAATACAACTCTGGCTTAACTATTAACTGTGTGGCCCGAAGGCTCCCAGTCATTGGCCATTGCTCTGTGCATACAGTGTGACTGGAGAGAGAGAGTACATTATTCTGTTTTGATTGTCTTGTTCCACTTCTGCTTTGGCAATGTAAACCTACGTTTTCTCATGCCAATAAAGCTCCTTTGAATTGAATTGAGTAAGAGGGAATGAGGGATTGAGAGAGAGCGAGAGAGAGAGAGAGAGAGAGACACTTTATATTGCTTTTAATACGGTTAGCTGTTCATAATGTTGTTTGTTTAGGAATTGATACGTATTCTCTAGCTGCACTCACTGAAGTTGGTATGAATTTAATTAATTGAATGAAGACTAAGAGCGTCAGCTAAATGCCTAAAATGACAATTTGGTAATAATATCAAATGAAAATGAACAAAACACAAATGGAAAAGGGTGTCTATGCTCCCTCCTTCAGCCCTTCCGCTCCTGTTCTTCCACGGTGGCCAAGCCCTGAAACATCTGTGCTGCCTCTAAGACTCACAAATAGCCCATTGTGGTCTCGATGATATCATGAGTAACATCAAGGGTGGTACACATTACACTCATTCCTACCCAGATTGACCCCTGTTCACCAGGCAAAACCCTTATACAGTACTTTGAAATTCACTATTTACTTTTCTGATTACAAGTTATCACACAATTGGGAGCTGGACTTGAATGAATTCAGAAGTTGAAAGTAAGAGGATGCTTGCGGAAACCAGAGCCGTTTGGTTTGAATGGGGAATGATAACAACCCATTCTGCAACTCTCTTAACTAACAAGTGCATTCAATTTATGAACCTATTTTATCGATGTAAACAAGAAAAGATTACTTAACACTCTACTGTATTATTCAAAATGTGAGGTCAATCTCTCAGTGATACTGTTATAGACCAAATTGTTGATTGATTGAAACCTTTACTTCAGGGGAATCCAATTGAGACCAGGGTCTCTTTTTCAATGTTTCAATGTCTTAATGACTGTTGGTAGGGCGTTCCACATTTTGGTGGCATAGGAGCGAAAATAATTTAGTCCCTTGTTTGTGCCGAATCTGGGTTGTACATGGTTTGTTGCACTCCCTCTGGTGTTGAGACCAGCAGTGCTGAGTCATCTGCGAACAGGAACAAGTTGCAGTCACAAGCTGATGTCATGTCGTTAACATATATTAGGAACAGTAAAGGCCCTAGTATGCTTCCTTGTGGGACGCCACAGCTCACTGGGAGGGGGACGGGGACGGACAGTGTTCCGTTCACCTCCACCATCTGTTCTCTCCCCTCCAGGTAGGATTGCATCCAGCTCACTGATAAACCAATAGCTTTAAGCTTGTTAACCAGTATGGAGTGGTTCACGGTGTCAAAAGCCTTTTGGAGGTCCAGGTTTAAAATCTTGGGGGACCTGTCCCTGTTTGATGGAGAGGTTTACTATGTGGGTGATGACTGGATTTGCGTGACAAATCTGTCTCCCCCTCCGCTCCTAATTTCTCCCCACGGATCTTACATATGATTATGTATGTCATTTAACTGGTCACATTCACAATGTGCCACTTCACTCCCACCCAAAGACAAGTTTAGGTAATACATTTAAGTCACAAAACCTTCATTGTTTTACTATAACTATGCTTCCTACGTTAAGGACAATGTAGCCTCGGTACCCAGGCTTTCATTTTCGTCGGCACAAAAAATGAAAGCCTGGGGAAACACATTGGCGGCTCTGGTCTAGAAGTGGGAGTCAACCCTTCCGGGTGGGCGTCGCTCCAACTGATGGGATGTAGTGCTGCACTAGGGGGGTGGGAGGGGGGGTCGTGGTGGTGGTTCCATGGTGTCAACAGTAATTTGGCAACATATCCAAAATAAATCACTTTAATCACTTTAAGCCTATATTAATACCGGTAATTGCAAATATTTGTAATTAAATTGATTATGTAATAGATTTTAATAATCTTGTATTGGAGGTTCCATGGTACACAATATTTTCAGATGGGCGTCCACGGCCAAAATGCATATTCATTTGAGAGTCCTTGAGGGTCCTAGTTTTAGAAACACTTCACTACAGGATAAGTTTGTTTTTCTAAGAATAAATCAAGCCGGCAGTCAACAAGACATCAGAGTCCTTGCGTGAGTGTTTGAACAGAGAGACTTCCCCCAAAACATCCCAAAACAAACAAAGAACAGATAATCTTCAGGGAAGAACATCTCATTTCTTAGTTCTATAATCCACAGAGATGGAGAGTGGATTATTAAGCATATGTGAATGGTGGCATGACAGATGTCCTAATTACATAACCCAGGCTGAGACATGGAAATCTGTGTCAACCACAACCCTCTAATAGTGGGTTGAATGATTTTGTGAGAGAAATAACAGTGAAAACACGCCCAAAAGAAGCGACAATAGGCCAAGCACTTTAAACCTACAGTATATACAGTACATTGGCTTTTTAAAATAGACGATCTACAAGCTCACAACGTTTTCGTTGCCATTTTCAAAAAGTCTTGAAAAACAACACAAATCTGGTACCAAATGTTTTCAGATGGGGAAACGCTCACCAGGCAAAACTCTTAAATAGTACTTTTAAATTCTCTATTTACTTTTCTGATTAAAAGTTATCACACAATTGGGAGCTGAATCCATTGCCCAATGTACTTTCATGAAGTTGAAAGTAAGAGAAATCAGAGCCCTTTGGTTTGAATGGGAAATGATAACCCATTCTGCAACTCTTAACTAAGACTTTTACACATGGGAATGGTGGCACCATGTCCTAGTTACATAACCCAGGCTCTTCTTTTCCTTTCACCACAGCGAATCATCTGCCTCCATCTCACCCTGTCCTCTGCCTCTTCTCTCACACAAACTAACGTCATGTCCTCTTTCACTACATCCATAAATCTTCTCTTTGATCTTCCTCTATAGGCCTCCTGCCTGGCAGAGGCCTGAGACATGGAAATATGTGTCAACCACAACCCTCTTTCTGCTTGGAACCTAATCAATGGGGCTTCATTCCTGTTGTTTGTTGTGTTCTTTAGATCTAAGTTCACCAATAGAGTTTCAATTTATTATAAACACAAATTGCACCCATAAATGTCATTTAAAAATATACAGTCCAATTCAAATACAATATTTATTTCCCCGCTTACATAGGCCTACTGCCCTTGACTTTGCTCTTATTACAAAATGTCACAAGACTGTGTTCCTTCTGCAATTGCCACATTTAGATCGCCTCAGTGGGGAACCAAACATGATTTTATCACTCTGATTACCAAAACAAGTGTTGGTGTACATTTCTGTTGTGCTGATTTTAAGCTTTTCTGGGTGTGGGTCTGTTTAAATAACAGCAGTATACAGTAAGTACAGCATTAACAGCTTTGTTAGCAGAATGGGGAGAATGCTTGGCCAAGACAACCGTGACTCACATACTGGATTGTCTGGCTGTTATCCCTGTCCATGGAGCCTGTTCTGACATGAGAACTTCAAAGCTATCATAAAATAAGTCTTTATCATAGACAACATTTGAGCGTCTATTTATTGTCTTGTGTTTGGCTAACCTCAAGCCACCATTTGTGTTTGTAGCTTTGATGTTACATGTGGGATATAAATAGCAGAGGCAGGGTTGTCTGTGAGTCAGGGTCAGTGTGCAGCTCAATAAGTCTTCTCAGGAGGACACACAAATCCAACCAACGATCTAGCCTGTAATTACCCTTAGCTGGGGTATTTAGAAAATACACTAGCTGCATCAACACAATGATTGATGTATTAGAGAATACAGTAAATTACACTCACATTCATTCATTTATGTGATTCTGCTATCTATGAACTCAATGTTCATGTGCAGCTTAATAATGCTGGAGTGTGATACATTTATTCCAGCTGTACACCACATTTTTAGGAGATATTAGTGCATTTTGTAAATGTATAGAGTTCATAGATGAGTTAATGGATTATAATTCAAATATACTAAGAAGAACATTATGAAATGTGTACAAGCCAGAGTGTAAGGTCTGGGAGTCCCATCTCTTATTATGGAATACCACAGTTATAAGAGAGTTTCATTCCAAAATATGTTTTCCACTATCTGAGAAAAGGGCACCGCTTAGAAATGCAGAACAATAGCACACATTTAAAACAAATTATGGTGCTCATGTGAGGGACAGTATCTAGGTTAATTTAAATCCTAATAATAATTCACACTGGATCCTCAGTTTTAGTTACATTCATGCACTGGACAGCACATAGATGGTGTCTGTACAAGCCACTGGAGGGAGGCAGAGCCTACCTTCTCTGACAACATCACTGTCCCAACTCCCACTTGTATTTCAGTTGGTGGAGTGGCTATGATTCCAAGAACTTGTCCGCATATTACACACTTTTTGTTGGTTAATGTAGGCTACACGTCTCTTACTCTCTTCACAGAATTGTTGTGAAGCAGCTGCAGTTTAACATGATTTAAATGATTATGGTGTTATATATAGCCTCCATACCACACCTATAGGACAAGCAGATATGAAATGAGAGGAAAGCCGTGACCAGAATGACTAGTGAGTGCTGAATACAGCTTTCATAAGCTCTAAGTTAATGCATTATAGCCTACATACTGTTCCCTTCCAATACTCTGTAGCTACAGTAATGTTTCTCATTTTCACTATTAACATATAGTTACGTTGTTGACTTTGTAAGACAAGTGTTCTTAAAATCTGGTTATTACCAGATGTCACAAGATCTTTTTCCTCACCGATTTTTGTCAACTCCCAAATATTTTGCCAAATATTACTACATTTAAATGTATGTATATTTTAGAAAATGGCCACATCACCAACAACAGGAAAATGTTTTTTATTTGGGGGCGATGATTAGGGATGGAGCTCGATAACCGATACCCGATAAAATCCGATACTCAAATCCGATACTCAATAACAAGCTTATTGAGTACCTGGTATCAATAAGCTTTGGGCTTATCAAGCCTGTTATCGAGCATAGCTGCCCATGACGTCATGTTTAAACAATCAAGACAAGATGCAATCAAGAAATAAATGAGATGTTTGTGGCAGCAGAAACATGTCGGCCTAAAAGTGTATCGATACCTGCCAATCAGGTAAACAAAATTGCACTTTTAAAGTGACAGTATACATATTAACCAGTTAACAGTTTCTTCAATATTATTTTCCAAAAGTAAAAAGGTCAATTGCCTTCTGTCTGTTAGAAAAGTACTGTATTCAAATATACTTGTTCTGTTCAGAAGTTGTCGTCTAACATCTTTCCACAAAATAATAGAAAATGCTCGATAAGAACCCGGCTCGATAAGCCTGATCGACAAGTTGCTCGTTATCAATAAAAATTAACGAGCTCCATCCCTAGCGATGATTGTGTGTACCAAAGTGTAGTGTATCTTTCAGCTACTGTAATTCAACCAACAACTTCAATGCATACTGTGGACATATGTATTGCATTGATACAGTCCAGCTCCATTAGGAATTCCAAGCTATTCTTGTCCATAATGAGTTAAAAAATGTAGGTCATGTTACTCATCATAATATGTGTACAATATACAGTAAGCACTTTCTATTGAATGTGCAAACAGGGTTTTCAGGCAAAGATGGTGATTTCATTCACCAGGAACGAGACAGTAGGTAATCCCCTGCTTGGCTGTCTAGTGTCTAGTTGTCTACAGAAAAGAAATCTATGGCAAAAAAATGGCATAGGGAGATTTCTCATTGTAGTTCGAATGAAAAACGCAAGAAAAAAGTAACACAAATGTGAGTAAGTTATAAAATGTCATAATTAATTCAGTTATTCTAACAACCCATGCTACATAAGAATACTAAGCAAGTAAGTAATTCAGAAATTCTAATACTTCAAAGGTGTGTCATTTTAAGGTGTTTGAGACACATGCAACTCTGAGAGAATACCAGCTCATAGGCAACAAAATCGCACACTCTACTATCTAAAGTTTACATACTGTAGTTAATTTTGATGTTTGGACTTTGTATATTTGATTTAACTGAGTCTTCCTGTTATTGACCTGTTCTGTTCCTTTCCTCTCTATTCTCTCTTCCCTATTCTAACTCTTTCTGTAACTGTAATGTTGAGTGCACAAAATATGTTTTCACCCACGATTTTACATTTGTAATCGTTTGACGTGACAATAATGTTGATTCTTAGGCTGGTGTGAATTTTGTGTTTGTACTGCAGTCTGCATTCTATGAAATGCAGAGAACAAAAAAATCCCTTTGGGACAAATTATGTCTTAATTTCAAATTGTATCTTCTCGTGGCTGATGCAAAATCAACCAACTGAGATGAGAGCAGCTGATGTACAGTATACAAATGCAAAGAGGTTGGTCACAGCACGTCTGACCTCTTCTCTCCAAACTAAACGACTTAATTTAGAATGGAGGGGTTTGTTCTATAAGCATTCTCTCTAACCAAAAGAATGTTCCAAGTCTACTGACGTAATGATTTTAAGCCTTACGGGCAGGAACCACCGAGACAGAAATGTTTGATGACGGCCATGGTTATTAAAGGCTATAGCTTTGATCATCTTTACAAAGCATTTTTGTCTATGTGAAAGTGTTTACGCTCTTGTATTTCAAAGACAGTGTTGTAAAGTAACTTACTCAAGTAGTGTACCTGTAGTTACTTATGGTTAATTACTTAGGTTACTTAAGTACAATTTTGAGGTACTTTTACTTTACTGGAGTATTTTCAATACTATAGGCCTACATATGATACATATAACCACTTCAGCCCTATATACATTTCAGCAATTTGAAAATAGCAGTTCTACAAGCTCACAATGTGAGCTTGTAGATCTGCTATTTTCACAAGATGCTTACACATTTGAAAGCTTGAAATGAAACATTCTGAATAATGAGCATTTGTTTTTATCATTTTGATGCCAATACTTATTGCAGTATTGATGCTTTTACTGAGGTGAAAATTTTGAGTACTTTTTCCACCACTGCTTGTATTTCAAACAGCACATGAAAGATGCAAGCCATTTGACAACAGTGTCCTTTTTCTCATACCAGCAGTTATGCATATACACATATGCCGTGCACATTCACTCACTCTCTCTCTCTCTCTCTCTCTCTCTCTCTCTCTGTCTCTACCGAGGCGAGAGGCAGGGGACTTCCAAACCAACACACCTCCGCCCACACTTAACCTCATCACAACACGTGTGAGCTTTGTATGTGTGTACCGAGCTCCACTCCAATACAGTACATTTACCCAGATAAAACAAGAATTGTTGAAACAAACTGCATGATTATAACCAACTAACCATACGATTGCTTATATAATAAGGGGAAAGTCAGTGTAAATTCATGTGTGACTAATGAACTGAACGTTGAATCTTAACTGTGAATATTGCTGACCAGGATAGCAAATTTGCCTAGGTAGATAGCCTGACTAAAGGAATAAATAGACAGAAGGTGAATGGCTTAGTTCTCAAAAAGTGTTCATTTAACTCAGAGAGTAAGGGTACATTTTAACACTCAGACTAAATTAAGACTGATGTGCATGATGGGGTTCTCCCTATTCTAAGCTGGCAGTGGTGACTGTTAAATCATTCAGAGAAAATGTACACTAATGATTAGGGATGGAGGTCATTCATTTTTATTGATAACGATCACCTTATCAATAAGGTTTATTGAGCCGGGGGTTCTTATCGAGCTCACTATCGAGCCTTTTCTATTATTTTGTGGAAAGACGGGAGACAATAAATTCTGAAAAGAACCAGTATATTTTACTAGGGCCTTCAAATACAGTACATTTCTAACAGGCAATTGACCTTTTTACCAATAAAATAATATTAAAGAAACTGCTAAACTGCTATTTTGTTTACCCGGACAGCACTGGTTGGCAGGTTTCACTACACTTTTAGATGTTTGTGCCAGCATGGATGATTACATGTATTTCTTGATAGCCTGATTGTTTGAACATGACGTCATGGGCCGTTATGCTCGATAACAGGCTTGATAAGCCCAAAACGTATTGATAACGGGTACTCAATAAGCTTGTTATCGGATTTTATCGGGTATCGGTTATCAAGCTCCATCCCTACTAATGATTCTGTTGTGAAATGTTAAATACACAAAACAAATAACAGTTGAAAACTGCTTTACTGCTTACCATATAGGCTCTGATGCCTGACAGCAAATCCCTGGTTCGATTCCTGAGCCCGGCGACGGACGTTTGCTGCATGTCACTCTGCAACTCTATCTCGCCCCTTTCCTGCCATTCTCCACTGTGGACTATAAATAAAAGACCCATTAAAAATATATATTATAAAAATAAATGTATATATATATATACACAGTATATATATATTAATAATAATAATGGGGGCTGTAATGGCTCCTTGGAACTTATCTACATTTATTTATAACAGTCAGAAATGACTGAATGCTGATTTCACAGGTGCAAATAGACCATGAAGTGAAGATGACCGTACACTCAAAATAGTTCCACGCATTCTCAGCAGGAAGCCGACCCACCGCCACAGTGCAATTGGGGACAAGTAGGTCAACTCAATGGCATGCCTTCCCACATGCCCTTAAAAATTAACCATTTTATGGGTTCTGATCGAGAGAGGGTGAATTACTGAATTTTTACGCTCTCGATAAATTAACACCTCAGACTGACAGTGCAGCAGTACAGTGATCTTGCAATCGCAACCTTACATCTTTAACATCCTGACCACCAGTGCAGAGTCTTAAGGGCTGTACACACCAATAATGATAGTGAGCGAGAGAGAGTGTGTGTGAGGCATATGTGTACATGCACAACTATAACTTAAAATGTGTAATTTATTAAAATTATTCTAACTCGGGTGGATGGTGGAGTCCACACCCCACCTCATGTTCGCTTGCGAAGATGTCCAAGTGACTTCACAATGTTTTGTGGGTGCAAAGATGGCTGAGGAGGCCAATCCTTGCAAGGAATGGTTGCAGTGAGGGCATGTGATAGCTGGGGGCTGGCTAGGTGAGGGGGATGAACTGGCTCTGAATGGTCTTGCAGAGCTGTCGCTTCAGTTCGGCTTCATGGATGCAGCACGTTTCAGACTCTGCCACACGTACCATGCTTGACTGCAATGCGCCAGTTGGAGGGGTGTTGGGTAACGGCCTCCCAGATCTCTGGATCCAGACTGGAAGGTTTGAGGTCTTTAGGGTGTCCTTATAACGCTTCCGCAGGCCGCCGTGTGAGCGTTTGCCATGGTGTAGTTTGCTGCACACTGCACAGCAGACTTTTAGGGAGGCGGCAGACATGGCCAACCCATCTCAGCTCGGAGTGCTTGAGCATGGCATAGATGTTCTCCATTTCAACCCTGTGGAGGACATCAGTGTCTGGGACCTTGTCCTGCCAATTGATGTTGAGCAGCCTCCTGAGGCATCTCATATGGAAGGCATTGAACGCTGCTTTGCATGCCGGCTATTATACAGTCCATGTCTCACAGGCGTACAGCAGGGAGGGGAGCAGCACGGTAGACTTTGAGTTAGTCTGAGCCCTCTACGCTCCCAAACAGAGGCGCAAAGTCGGCCGAAGGCATGACCTCCTCATCAATGTTGCCCACGCATGACAGGGTACTACCTATAGGTAGACAGACTTTCCAGCAGCGTTGAGGTGTTCACCAATAACGAGAGGAAGTTGCAAACAGGGGTCGTCTGCACTTTGGTCTTTGCCTGGAGTCTTCGCAGATTGAACAGCTTGCCATCAGTGCGATAGTGCATATTGATCCCCAATGCCCATGCATGTCCCTAGACCGGAAGACATTTGTCAAAATGGCGGATTACATCATGCTAAAGAGAGTGACTCCATTTCCCATTGAGAGGATGTACTGTACCATTGTCTTGGACTCGTGCCTGCATTCCATCCTGGAACTCAGGGACCATGTTAATAAAGATATAAAAACAGCCATGATCTTCCAGAGGCCCTCGTGGTTGACAGTGTTGAAAGCTTTTGTCTACAAAGGTGTAGTCTGATGTTCTGCATTCGGCATGAACTGATCCTCTTGGAGTTGACGAGCGGCAAAGATCATGTCCACTGTACTAGTGCAAATTTCAAAATATATTGTTGGGATCACTTTCAGAGCAATTTGATGAACCAGAAACACTGACAGCCATAGGCAGATTAAAACATTTTTTGAGCAAGGCAACAAAAAAAATGCATTTCAACCTACAAGGTCTTGTACAAAATGTACTTTTAATTTGCCTTCCCTTCAAATAATACAAGGCCATGTTTTCCCAGGCATGCTTTGAAATAAGCTAATGTTTCAGTTATAGGCCACCTATTGCCACATATCTCAGTTGCATACAATTGCTAGAATTATTTACAACCACTGTAATAATAATAAATAAATAAAACCTTTGACACATTAAAAAAACAAACATCATCTGACATAGCATGCAAAGCTACTACCCTCAAAATAATTACCATAGAACTGCACCAAGCCCAGCCCATTGTTAAAGTTTTTAGACTAACAGTTAACTATAATAGTTATAGTGTGGCTGGCTACAATCTAAAACAAAGTCCATGACAACCACCTGCTGGATAACATTGGTAAGGCCCAACAGAGTAGCCTAGCAAGGTTGATATAGCTCACAATTCTGCAAACATATTTTAGTTTAAGCAGCCCAACTTGTAGGCTACAATTGCTACTATCCATGGGCTACTTAAAACAGTAACGTCTAGAGTTGTCAAATCAATTGATTTTGCAAGAGCAACCACTGGTATATGAAAACAAGCCCTAAAGAAAGAAAAAAGATTTTGAATATTTTTAAAACAAAAATCTTGGGGGTCCCACCGTCCCTGCCACAAAAACAAAACCTGATGGGGCATCCATGGAGTGGACAAATACATATTTAGGCTTGTAGCCAGAACGCGTTGGTCCATTTTGAATGATCTTTGCCATGCCATAAAATAAAGGCTTTTTCACTTGACTGAAAGAGTGCATTGGACCCCTTTTTATCTTTTCATGTTTGAACCCTCACCAACGAGCAACTGTTTTCAGTTCACAACTACAAAGGACCATGGCAGTGCTTCTTTCCTCTATTCAACATATTTATTTGGGGTTCCTTGATTTAAAAATGTTTGAGAACCACTGGTTTAAACAATATTAGGAAACAAGCCCAAATAAACAACAAGGCCTACACTTTAGAAACAAGCCCAGAAAAACAAGACCCAACGTTGCTCATAATTTAGAAGACATGGCAACACTGGGTGGATGGGGAAGAACATGTATTTGCATCTGTGGTTTCTGTATAGGCAGGTCTTTTGTAATCATATCCTAGCCTGACACTCAGCCTGAACTTTCATTTCGTTCCACTTCATCATTATACAATATTCATTATTCACTTCACATCATTATTATTCACTAGTCCTTACCCGATGTATGGACTATTGCCCCCCATAAATATATTTAATTGCTCTTCATTTTAACTTTAAATAATATATTTGTGTGTTGACATTTGAAAGGTGAAGATGCCCGTGGAGCCCCCCATTGAATGGCATTTGTATGTCTGTTAAATGTGAGTGTAAATGGGTCAATTGTATACGCTGTCTCTGAGTTACATGACTTGAGACCCCCATTACTATTGTAAAAGCAATGTTAATTGAACTGTGAGATTGTAAATGAGTTAATTTGGTGTGGTTCCATTGGGTTCTAAATTATAATGTAGCTGGGGACATGGGGGAACTCCACCCATGCATTACCCGTAAACTATGATGTATCTCATTCTCCACACACACACACACACACACACACACACACACACACACACACACACACACACACACACACACACACGTGCGTTGCGTGTGTTTTTATTATTAAATTAAACAAATTAAAAGTATTGTTTACCTGGGCTGGCGGAAGGCGACGTGTGAAGCTGTGGCTCCGTGAGTGTGTGTGTGTGTGTGTGTGTGTCTGCTGTGTGTGCCACGGTGAAAGTGTGTTGTGCTGTGTAGGGCCTACTGTGTGCCACTGTTGTGTTGCGGCGCCAAATTGTATAGGCCACTGTTTGTTGTGTTGCGGTAGCTAGAGGAAGCATGCCAGTGAGAACGGTGGCGGGTGGCCTGTGATGCAGGTGTCTCTAAAACTATAGCCTGGAACTCACTTATGCTTTTTATGGCATAGGCAGCTCCCGGCAGGATCCGCCGGGAGAATATATGCGCAGCTGCGCGACATGAGACTAATTACTTAGAGCGACAGAGAGAGAGAGGAGCGTGTGTGTACATGTGTGCGTGTGTATGTCAATTTTACAAAGGTGCAGACAATCAGAAATCCAGCAGAGAGTGAGCAATGTTTGCACTCTATGCCGAATTGAAGTGGACTCAGACCCAGACTTTTTTTTTCTCCCTGGAAATAAAAACGTCTGGGTTTCCGACTAAAACTATGGCAGTTAACTATGGCAGTTACAGTGAGTGACAGACAGGATCGTTCCATGATGATGATAATATGATGATGATGATAAATCGCCTAGCTCTGGTCCATAGCCCTAATGCCAAATCATTTAGGGCTATAGTATGAAGCAGAGCTATTAATCGCCCAAAGCAGCAATTAAAGCACCAGCGAGCTGGCCAGATGTATGGAGAACCGGGATAGGATGACTGGAAGCGACGATGGAGGCCTCGGCTCCGTTCACTTCATGGGGCCAGAGCTTACAGTCTATGGGCCTGGGCCAGAGCCATGGACGGAGTAAGACAGATTTACGACATTGAGGGGGCAGAAAACTGCCCGGGCACGTGGTTCATGTAACTCGTTTGTCACTGTAATTTAAAAGCCAATAGTACAGTGCATTCCGTAAACTTCCGGACGGTTCAGGCGTTTGTCACTCACTATTCGCCCATAGAAGTCTATGTAGAAGAGCCGGCGCCGACATTGGACTGGCCCCATGAAGTGAACGGAGTTGTCGTAAAGTTAACACTCTATGGTTCTTGTCTGGTGTAATATTACACTCGTGTGCGCACTGCGCATGCGCATGGCACTGCAGCAGCAACATGCATGACGTCACCCCATTCAATGCAGGCAAGCCCAGACACACACCACCACCACCGTCCGCTGTCAGGCTCTCTGTTGGCTGATGTGCGCAATTCTTTAACTTTATTCTTTATTCAAAGCAACCGTCCGGACGTCCGAATGCACTGAACGTCAGCTGTCGAGGCGTCAACTGGGAAATATTATTTTATGTGCATTATCGGCATATTAACATTTTCCCGTCAGATCTACCTGTCAAAAAGGACGGCTTATTTGTTCTCATGAAGATGACACTACAAGATGATCTGTCAAGCGCTGCTGCGACAGGGAACGTTAAAGCGGTGGAGGATCTCCTACTGAGCGGTGCGGATGTCAACGGCGTGAATAGCTTCGGCCGAACTGCGCTTCAGGTCAGTGTCACTGTGTGACAACATGAAAACTAATGATTATGTCACGTTTGATATACATACATCGTTGTATAAGTAACTTGTATCATGTAACATCATACATGAGTCATGACATACAACATTACATGTATACGTCAATTCCCCACTCATCCATTCCTCACTGAAACAAACACAAGATTCCGTTCAGATTATAAGATTAGTGGCTTAAACAAAGTTTTCCACTTGTGGTAATGTAAAGAGCTATACGGAATATATATAGGGAGAGTGCTATATGTCGTGCCAAAAATGATGCGTATAATGTCACGTGCGCCATGTCTTTAACAATCCAATAGCCTAGTTATTTCCATTATTGAAAAAACCATAAAGAACCAAAAGAAAAACTTTCTCGCCCTCGTATTACCCTGCTGTGTTAATACTAGGCCTATATAGGCTAGTTTAATGGTGATGCAAGTCATAGGCCTATACCCCAAATCCCAATATGTAAAACCTGTCATTTTGTTCGCTTATACTGTAATTCAAATGAGCCCTTATGATATCTATTTGATCTATATTTAGTTGCTTTGTAGTGCGTGTATGCTTCATTGATTCGTTTTTTTTATACTCTTAGTCTACATTCTTATATTAATGCTGCTTATGTTACTCAAGTTCATGTTGTCTTTCTATTGAAAGCGCTTTGACCTATATAATAAAATATGTTAAATAGGCCTATATATTGACATTGCCAAATTCCATGTGGCTCTAATCCAGCATTTAATTATCACCCGGGTTAGTAAAAATGTGCCTATTTCAAGAGATTCAACATTCAAGAGGGGTTTATTTATCTATATTTGGATTTATCTGCGTGTAAAATAAACAACGATAGCATATTGTCTTCAACTCGCACTATACAGCATATTCTATTCTTCCCATGCAAATGATCGGCACAGCCATTTGCATCGCTTCTGTCAGGGACATGCATGCATAGACCTATATTCACCAAATACGATTAGGCTAACCATTAGCCCTATATGGTAGAACCCATCCATATGCTCATTAAACAAAATGATCAATTGTAAGATTCAGTCAGAGGTTGTATTTTTGGGACGATATTTGGTGTAGATGGAGGGATAAAAAGTCTAGTCTACAGAGTCAGCAAGAGTTTGAGTGGTTAATGAACTGACATACTGTACATAGGTGATGATGATGGGGAGCACGGCGGTGGCTCAGCTCCTACTGGAGCACGGAGCGGATCCCAACGTGACCGACAGACGCACCGGGACAACCCCGCTCCACGACGCGGCCAGGACGGGCTTCGTGGACACCGTGCAGGTGCTGCTGCAGCACCACGCCGACCCCACCGTCCGAGACCACAAAGCATGTCTGCCCGTGGACCTGGCCACGGAGTCAGGACACAAAGATGTGGCTACGTTTCTGCTGGAGTGTTTGTAAAAGACAATCGGCCACGGGACAAACATTTGTATTTGTTAAAAATAATTAAGATTAAGGAAGGAAGGAATTCGATTTTGTCTGGGGAAACTGCAGGGCCTGTGTCTTTTGAGGCCTTCAACCTATAATTTAAGCATCGATGACGAATTTAAGCACTTTTTTCAAAAAAATGTGACGGTTATTATTAGATAATATTAACGTTATATATATTTATGACCTGAGTGAGTTTACACTATATGCTACCTATTTAGCATAATGGTGGCAGGCCTACTATAGGCTAATGTGTATATAGGCTATGTCCGTTCAGCTGTTTTTGTCAGATTTAACTTTTCAGTTTTATTTTTCTTAGACATAGACTTAGTTTTTTTAATTTCCGCATTTTATTTTATTTTTCGTTAAGTAGCAGATCCGATTTGAGGTCTATTTGTCGGTCAATGCTTCTGGTCATCGACTCACATTTCAATATAAACACATTCGAAGCTTATTTATGCACTTTAATAAAATGCAACGTGAAATTAAAAAGTTGTCATTTTAACATGAAGAAATCCATGGTCATTTATTTGGATTAGGAATTAAATCGTAGGACTACTTAATGTATGGATCTAATGAGCTGTTGTCGGTCACAATAGACTTGGAGCAGGTGCCTAAATTGACTAAATTACCCCTCAATAACCCTTTGTCATCATCTTATATATTTAATAGGCATAGATTTTTTAGAAAATCCTCTGGGGGAAAGCACACACCATTTTGTAGACAACTTTTGTAAAGCCTATAAGCCTTGATTCAATTATGGGGAAAAACGAAAATAGTTGCATTGTTTTTCAAAAATAGCCTACAAACAAAAACAAGATGAACCTCTGTGACCTTGTCTAGAGATAGCACCATGGGCGTCTCCTTTACCCTAATACATTTTAAAACACTCTCCAATGTTAGATGAGATCCCAGCTCGGTTGGACAGGACATGTGGACTATTTCTGCAGTTGAATAGTGACAGGTATGGTATATAGCCTTATTAGCCTATAGCTGTCAGGTATAGGAACCGACAACCGAAGTAGGTATATGCCTATACTAACACACTTAATAACACGAGTTCTATATTCATATAGAACTTTAAGACTGAGAAACGCCCAATGTAGGCCTATACGGTCTTCCTTATCAACCAGTGGCAGACATGTGATAAAACCCACAAATAACTCTGGAACATGGTGCTAAATATTTGGACGCTGTTTGGACTAAATGTTTGGACGCTGCTAATTTACTTCACATCACATGCACCAATACCATGCATAAACCACGCACATTAATGCGACACTTGCAAAACACGTTTTCAGTGTAGGGCAGGCTATCGAGGCCTGCTAATTAAGTTGTGTTGTGCGGAACCAACCATAACAAAATATAGCCAATTAACTGGGTTGAATTCACTAGTAGTCCTTTGTCCATTCCAACCGCGACACCAAACGCACGGCAAAATTAATTTCGACTAAATGGTGTAGTCCTAAAGCGCAAGATTTTACAAAGCGACTCACTCCCCCTGATGCGCACGGAACGCTACAGACAATCCTTTATGCCAACTGCCATCAGACTACTCAATACAAATGCTTAAGAACTGCCCCCCCCCCCCCCCCCCCCCCCTTATTTAACCACTTTGACTGCAATAAAAGCTATTTAACTCATGAGGCCCGAGGGTAGCCTACATTTTTGCAAAACAAGATTCAATTGTAATAATACTTCCTATATATATATATGGAAAATGAGCAGTTTGGTAACTGGGAAAACATTACAAAGGAACCTATATGGCCATAAGTTAAAATGAACTGGATTTTACTGTATAGCGATAGCCACATTCTATAAATCCACATCATGGGTGGCCTCATATGCACAACAGTTCTTATTTATCATGAGCAGTACCTTTGTATTACCCCTGGTATTATATATCCCAGCAGCTCCACCTAGTGGTGTATCTGGACAACTACTGCAAACAATTGTCAAATAATTATATTATATTATATTTATTATAATCATGCTGCCAGGTCTGGACCAAATGCAGTGAATTATCCTAGAACAAATACTAAGAGTTGAGTCCATGCCATGGCCCAACTACTTACTCTATTCTCAGCTCCAGCAAATCCTGGTGTATCCTGGACTCAGCAAACACCAGGACATCATGGGTTGGAATCTAGTTCATGACCTGTGACACCTCCACTCTGGGCCTTTATCAATGGCAGCTAATAATGCATAAAAACTGTATAAATAAGTCAATCATTTGCACGAGACTCAATATTGAAAATTGGTTAAGCACAAGTCATTTTCGGCCAACGTTTACAGTAGCTTGCAACTTAAAAAATGAAGAATTCCACACTACAGCTTTGTGATAAAGCTGATTTACTTAGCCAAACGTAAATAACTTTCAACCACAAGTTTTTTCTTTCTGACTTGTGGTCGCAGCATTGCTCGTGTTTTGCACAGACATGCAGCAAGACTTTTCATATTTTGTCCTCCACCCCAAAGGATGATTAATAGCCTATATGCTTAATATGTTTGTATAGTAATTTATCAAATGTAGCCATAGATAGAAACCTTTTGTTGGACATCAGATATATGTATTGGCTATATAGCCTATAGGAAAAAAAACAGAAAAGGGTCAAATAAATCGCAGTTTTTATTAACTTTGACACGATTTGGGCTGACAAGCAAAAATTAATGGACTGCAAAGGGCTGCAATATGGTTATGTATTGTGGCAATATTTCATGAATGTGTTAAGTTCTCAAATTAAAAGAGGACTAAAAATATAGTGATTTCATACTGATTTAATGTAAATTATTATGAGAAGTATACTGCCCTATAAACACAAAAAGCAATATCCATGACTAATAAGTGACTAATCAAACTGAGAATAAAACAAAGTTTAGTGCATGGCTGACAAAAGTAAAATTGGAATAGAATATTGTAGTATAAGGATAGTATATTGTGGCTTTCGGGAGGATACCACTTAACTCCATTTTTGAATCAACACTATTAACACCCTTTATGTCTGTGTTGTTTCGGAAATATTGAACCAATCAAAAGTATAAAAAAAAAAAACACTTCGGAAAGAACCTCTTAACCTCTTAACATTGCAGCATCAAGCTGTCTGTGAAAGCACCCCCCCCCCCCTGCTTGCCACAGGGCTGGTGCAGTCTGACCTATGAGTCAGACTCGCTGAGTTCTCTCAAGTCTACTGAAACTGCAAATCTGTCTCCGTGAATCCCTCTTTGTAGAAGTTATTGTAACGCACGTTGCGATGCAATGTGTGTAAACTGGTGATAATATACTGACACATGCAAGTAACTGACAATATGCAAAGTCAGAATACCAACTTTGATGAGGCAGTACTGCTTCGTATTTAGGGTTTTCTTCATTTTCTGAAAAATGTATTTTGTTTTATCATTTCCTGAAACATTAACATTTTGGAGTTGGTTTCTTCCCAACAGCAGAGATATTGTATATAATGTGTTAATATAAAATCTAAGACCTAGTAATGACATTTGACATTGAAAAACACAAAGATTACTGTCGTTACTGCTATTTGCAAATACCATTTGTAACCACCAATTTACAGAATGGAAAACATTTTACAATTATACTATTAAGCCACCTGTTATCATTTTGCATTCGTGCAAGCACTTTGGTCAATTTATATAAAGAAAAGAGAAGCCCATATTCAGAAGTTAAATGGAGGAAACGTTTAAAACGTGATCAGCAGCAATAACGGGAATGCCGTCAATCTTGGCCGAGCTCTGCTTACTGGTTTCAAAATGCATTATGTAAATCATGCAAATCAATCTAAGTTTAAGACATCACATGCCACTTAAGATCACTGAATATTCGCTGTAGCATTGAGAGCAGTTACATAATTTGTTCTTTAACTGTTATCTTTCATCACGTCTCGTGCAATGAGGCATAAAAAATACAGATTTTTACACCACAAAAAATATAAATTCAGGAAAAATAACTTATATTGTATAATCTTATATTGTATAATCTCAAGAAGACCTCAAAGACTAAGTTAATTTGTCAAAATGTTGGTTATCTTGGAGAAAAGAATGCTGCTGACCAAAATATATAATGCTTTGCGTGGTTGTTGCTGCAAGGTAAGGTCAAAAACGTTGTCCCATGAAGTCTTTGCACTTTGAAAATAATGGGTTTGTATTCCAAAGCAGGAGGGAAAAAAACACAGTAAAAGTTCCAGGTTCTTAGAGAGAATAATAAACATGCATTCCGTGTCAAATCAGGCACTTGATTGTGATAGATGACAAACCCCCTTGTAGAGAGATGTAGAATCCATTGTTTCAGGTTGGTGATAGTGATGTTGACAGTGATGCTTCTGGGAGGTGAAACGTTCTCTACTGTTAATGTGTTTCTGCTTCACTCAGTGTTTTGGTAGCATTACTGAAGACTGAGCTTGTGACTGCAATACAAAACGCAAAAGGCAGATGCTTAGAATAGTGGACTTGTCAGTTACGATAGGCCTACTACATTAGGATACATGCAAATTGCCTTACGCTTGTGCTGTTGGGACTGAAAAGCAGACAGAAAGGTTAAGTAAACAATTTTACTACATGTGCCTTCCATAAACATGCTTGTTTGTGTATGTTGGGAGGCTTTCATCCTCAAAGTATCCAAGAGATAAAGTAAGATAGTTCAATGTAACGAGGGCAACATATCTAAACAAAACTGGGTTTTTGATAGTGTTTGTTTGCGTCCCTCTGGTTGTCTAAACTTTAGACAACCAGGGCTCTAAACTATATTTTAAGATACAACTAAACAAGATAATGTAGATACCGTCTACACAACTTGTGTTACAATCGTCGTAAGTTGAGAATGAAAAAAGGACTAAATAGGAGACTTATATTATAGGAGATTTACATTGATCGATGGACATATTTCGGCACTAGCCGTTCTCAATGTGATGCAGGTAAGTCTACCTGCATGCACCAAAGGATTTTTGGATTGTCTCTTATATAGTCCTTTCAGAGTCTTTATTCAGAGTGCAGGCCTCTGCTGTATTCCTATTCTAATTTATGAGTAAAGAGAAAAAGTCAAGGGCAGTATCCCCCACTCATAATTCTTTTTAAACAACATTTACCAACCTTTTGATTTACTAAAAGATGCTTTGAAGGGATATTATATTAACAGTGGTGTAAGTCAGATGTGCAAAGTCCAGCCAATCGTGGCAGGAGGGCATATTTTATATGGCCGATGCTTCCTTGCTAAAATGTATTTATGGCACGCCAGCGTAGTCATGTGAAATACATTCTGAATGGTTTGAAATAAGATAAGGGTAATAAGATGCATTTGTATGTGACTTTGTCTATAGTGTTATGCCATAAGGTCATTTAATATTTTCAAATATTCCACCCTTTGAAAAGTGTTTGGACACCCCTGGCCTACTAGCAGCGTGCACAACGATTATGACAGCAATATGAGTAGCGGTTTGGGCAGATATTCACGTCAAGAGGCGGCAAGAAAACGGCTAGTCCAGGCATCTATTCCGGATTTTTAAACAGCTGATGGATAGAAATTACGCTCGCATGTGGCTTCAACACGTAGCGTCGGCAAAGCGTTTCCGTTTTTTTTGACGACACTATAAGTTGAAGTGTCATTTCCACCCGCCAGCTGTTTAAAAAAACCCGGAAGAGACACCTGCTCTAGGCGTTTTCTGACACGAAGATGTGCCTGCGTCCATTGCGAGATTTGCTCCAGATTCACACACACACACACACACACACACACACACACACACACACACACACACACACACACACACACACACACACACACACACACACACACACAGAGCTTACTTTCAGGGCTTTTATGGTGTGAGACCAGTCCATCTGGCAGATCTGAGGGATAGCGGTGAGCAGGATGCTACTAGCTTTGTTAGCATTCTCCTTCATCGTCTTCATCACATTGTCAACACAAACCTACAAAGACAGGGATGGAAAACGGATGGAAGAGTGTTAGGAATTGAAATTAAATTAATTAAAAATGTGTTACAGTGAATTTGATAAATCAGTGATTTTGCAAAATCACTGGCCAGTCAATTTGAGAAACGGGAACGGAGGACTGCTTGTGTATCATCCAGGATATGCGTTTTGTTTTCCCCCGAAATAAATCAACATTCCACATGACAAATATTTGTTTTTAATTATAAAATTGTGCTTTTTAATCTAATTAAAGGGTTCGTTCAGATTTTTGGACTTAAAGCTGTAGCAAATACTTGCCAATAGTGGTTGTAAAGATATTTGAAACATGGAACATGAACATGGAACTATTTATCACTACGCCAGCACCCAGCAGCACTGAAAGAAAGTTGAGATATATGGTAGAAATAGGTTAAAAATACAAATGACGCTAGTTTTGTGGCTTCATTTATTTTTAGTGCGTGACCCTCAGTGACCCCTACCAAATGACCGGAAATACTTAATATTCACCAAAACCAGACCAGAACTCCCACCACAGGACTCAGGCAATCGATTAATACCTTTGCAAACACTACATTAATGGCAAGTATTTCCTATAGCTTTAAATCCAAAAATCTGAACTACTGGTAACCCTTTAATAAACCAGAAAAACAGAGATTGTGGCCCACCCATCTGATCTGTATTTTTAAGTGCTATATTCTGAGCGTGTTTAATGTTTTTAATGATCAATAAATTGAGTGTGTTGTAAACTAATGTATTATAACTGTACTAATTTGTGTTATGTTATATTCATTGGCATCACAATGAAAACTAATATTAAGATTTGAAAGGAAAAATGGCATGACATTTATTTTACGTTGTTTTTTATATTATATTATCAATACAGATTTAGTGTTTTAACAGTTATTTGGGGGCAATATCCTCCTGGCCCACGGGATGAGAATCACTGCACTAGAGGATTAGATGATTCTAAATTAAATTAAATTCCCAGTGAAGTTTACTGTTTCAATGCACAACTATCTAATAATGACAATAAAGTCTATTGTTAAACTGTAAAATACCCCTGCCTCCATTAGAATACAATGTCAACAAGTCAAATTCCTGTGCCAAGTTCTGTTCCGATCCCAGTTTCAATAACCTGGTTTCATAATGATGGTGTGGTTATCCCATGGAGCGTAAACGGAAGGAGAGTGTGAAGCCGATGACTCAAGTCTGACTCAATCTCCTCTGGCAGCGGTTCACACCGGAGGCTGCGGCAAGACAGATGGCTGTGTGTGTGTGTGTGTGTGTGTGTGTGTGTGTGTGTGCGTGCGTGCGTGCGTGCGTGCGTGCGTGCGTGCGTGCGTGCGTGCGTGCGTGCGTGCGTGCGTGTGTGCGAGAGATGGGAGGGGATAGGGGACAGAGAGAGGAGGGGGCAGGACACAATATGTACTAGTGGGGAAAAAGAAGAGGTGTGGGGGGTGAGTGAGGGGAATGTGGTACACGGACAAGAGGAGAAAGATGTAAAGGCCGGAGATAGGACTGGGACCGGTTGGGGGGTGGAAGGATGTGGCAAGCTCCTGCTACAGGAGGTAGAAGAGGTCAGCTGTGGGAACTAGGAAGTCATGATTAGAGTTTTTGTGTGGGTTGGGCCGGACACAGTGTGCTCCCAGACTGTCAGACTGACACAGACAAATCGTTTCACGGTAAAATAATCTCTTAACTGTTTGGCTACAGTATACAGATAATATTCAGTGTAGAAAAGTTCACTGAGGGCTAATTGTTTTTAAAGTAGTGTAGTCCATTTGTTAATGACTGTTCAGCCTTAGAACACATTTACTTTTTTGCTTCAGGTTTATGGATTTATATTTGCTGCATTTCAGTTTGGTAATACCAAATTGTGTAAAATAAATTATAGAAAATATAGTTCTTCCCATTGGCAAGCACCATGTGGTTACATGGGCATAAATGGACATAAAGTCCCGCCGCCATTTTGGCTTATTTTGGCTCTGATAGGCACACATGTGATATTGGGAGGGCCAGGCTCTCAGCTTTAAGTGGCCATTTATTGTTTTCAAACTACATAAATGTATGAATTTTAGATAGGGTGGTGGAGTTTTTCCAGAGCCTTTGTGTACAAACTCTTACAAATGATTGAAACTAAGAAAGCCGAATGCATTGGAAAGATGCATGACCGATTCTCATGAACTCTTCTCTTCCCTTTCACTAACCAATGCGTAAAACTGAACCTGTATCTTCCCAGGGTATCTTTCCCAGCTAGCCTGAAAATGCTGCTCATAACCGGTGTTTGAAGCTTGGCTGATCTCCAGTAGTTCCGGTGTTGGGCGGCCTTTTTTAACAATGTCAATTTTTTCATTGAAAACTCATCTTGAAAAGGGCACTGATAATAAATATGCAACATCATTACTTGTGATGGTATCAACTTGCTGCCATTTTGCATTTATTTACATTTACTATGAGTCGCTAGTTGGTGCTGTACCATACGGCATACGCCAATATGCTCAGCCGAGGGGCTTCTTCTACAATACCATGACATCTTAAAGACTACGACCATTGACTACAGCTCCAAATATGATTGGTTGATCAAACTGTCAATTCACACCTGGGCTCCCATTAATTGGCCAGGGCATGCTAGAATACCCCTGATGGGGGATATTCTGCCCAGAGACTCGGTAGTCGATCGTCAGTTACTTTTCCCAGCACAAAATAAACAATACAATGTTTCAAAACATTAGCATGCCATACAGTTGAATTATTGCAAATTAAAGAAATATTAAATCAAGAAATTAAAACAAATATTGAATTGCCTAACAAAAGGCAGTTGCATTATTGCTCATAGCCAAAATGCATTAATAATATTATGCCTGACAGGTCCATTCCTGCCATTCCATTTCAGAAAAACAGAGTAGACACACACACAATCAAAGACAGAAGCGTTTACAGCTGGTGTTGCTGCGCAGGCTCTTAACTACCGGTAGTTCTGGTTAACCTACCAATGTTATATGCTCAGAATTTATTTTAGTATGGTTATTTCAAGCTGAAAACAGCAACGCTTGGTTACAAAGTATTCCTTCCTTCTTACTTGAGTGTTGAATTGAGATGTGCTTTCGTGTGAGGGGGGAGAGGGTGCGGGGAGGAATCCATATCGGCTCGGAGCGTCACCCAGAGTTGCACCAGACCGGTGCATCCCCAACTAATATACAGTAGTACTGAAAGTGTACTTGATGTATATGGATGTACCTTACCGTGTATATACAGGTCATACTCAAAAAATTAGAATATCATGCAAAAGTTCATTTTTTTCAGTAATTCAACTTAAACAGTCAAACTAATACATTATGTAGACTCAGTACATGCAAAGTGAGATATTCCAAGCCTTTATTTGTTATCATTTTGAAGCTAATGATGTACAGCTTCTGAAAACCCCAAATTCAAAATCTCAGAAAATTAGAATATTGTGAAAAGGTTCCATATTGTAGGCTCAAAGTGTCACATCCCAATCAGCTAATTAATCCAAAACACCTGAGAAGAGTTCCTGAGCCTTTAAATTGTCTAGAATTGTGGTAGAATTCACAATCATGGGGAAGACTGCTGACCTGACAGTTGTGCAGAAAACCATCATTGACACCCTCCACAAGGAGGGGAAGCCTCAGAAGGTAATTGCAAAAGAAGTTGGATGTTCACAAAGTGCTGTATCAAAGCACATTAATAGAAAGTTAAGTGGAAGGGCAAAGTGTGGAAGAAAAAGGTGCACAAGCAGCAGGGATGACCGCAGCCTGGAGAGGATCGTGCGCAAAAGGCCTTTCAAAAGTGTTGGTGAGCTTCACAAGGACTGGACTGAGGCTGGGGTGAGTGCATCAAGAGCCACCACACACAGAAGAATCTGTGGAATGGGTTTTAAATGTCGTATTCCTCTTGTCAAGCCACTCCTGAACAAAAAACAACGTCAGAAGCGTCTTACCTGGGCTAAAGAAAAGAAAAACTGGTCTGTTGCTCAATGGTCCAAAGTCCTCTTTTCGGATGAGAGCAAATTTTGCATCTCATTTGGAAACCAAGGTCCCAGTGTCTGGAGAAAGATGCAAGATGCTTGAAGTCCAGTGTGAAGTTTCCACAATCTGTGTTGGTTTGGGGAGCCATGTCATCTGCTGGTGTTGGTCCACTGTGCTTTATTAAGAGTAAGATCAGAGTCAACGCAGCCGTCTATCAGGACATTTTAGAGCACTTCAGCGGACAATCTTTATGGGGATGCTGACTTCATTTTCCAGCAGGACATGGCACCTGCCCACACTGCCAAAACAACCAAAACCTGGTTCAATGACCATGGGATTACTGTCCTTGATTGGCCAGCAAACTCGCCTGACCTGAACCCAATAGAGAATCTGTGGGGCATTGCCAAGAGAAAGATGAGAGACATGAGACCCACCAATGCCAAAGAGCTGAAGGCCGCCATTGAAGCATCCTGGTCATCCATAACACCTCAGCAGTGCCACAGGCTGATAGCATCCATGCCACGCCGCATTAAGGCAGTAATTCATGCAAAAGGGGCCCCAACCAAGTACTGGGTACATATGCATGATTATACTTTTCATAGGGCCAACATATCTTTATTTAAAATCCCTTTTTTTATTGATTTCATGTAATATTCTAATTTTCTGAGATTTTGAATTTGGGGTTTTCAGAAGCTGTACATCATTAGCTTCATAGTCTACATAATGTATTAGTTTGACTTTTTAAGTTGAATTACTGAAATAAATGAACTTTTGCATGATATTCAAATTTTAGTATATGACCTGTATTATCCTCGCCACCTAATCTATATTTACAATTGAGAGAATTCCACATTCCTCTCGGTGACACATTTTTGGCAAGGAATGTGAGCAGCACCTCCAATCCGCCATTACTAAGTCTGTAATAAACTTTATTTCTCTTCAGAAGCGTTAATATTGTAACCGCGACACAGCATAACATCAGAAATGAGCCCAGAACGTCCGGGTTCTGTTCAATCACTGCGGATGCAGGCTACATTCAGAGAAAAATGGTTTAAAGACGGTGCTGAAACAGTAAGTGGATGTCGGTCAAATCCCAAACTATTGGCTACACATGATCACGTGACACGCATGTCCATGCAGTGCAATGCATGTTGGGTTACAGGTGCATGTTGGGAAGCCAGGTTTTTAGTATAACACCAATGTCATGTTTTTTTTGCCTTAGACTTGAGTGTGCCAGAGTCACACAAATTCTAGTTCTGCACATTCCCCATTTTTGCTAAGAGGTTTTTGATCAGGGTTAGTATGTCTGACCTGTACTTTGTAACCCGCTGTATAACCTTATTTTATTTTATCATGTCACTTAAAATCCAGTGTTATCGCGACTATTATCTTGTATTGCTGTTAGCACACTCTTGCGGAACATGCCACACCACTGCTTGTTCCTGTATGAGTGAACAACAAGAGATTGTTGATGATTCTCTCACTGACTCACCGCTTCCTCGTGTTCCTTCCAGCAGTCATAGTCTGTTGCCATGGCGATGCTGGCGTAGCAGAGACCCGCCTCCTTGGCCAGAACCACCTCTGGTACGGTAGTCATGTTGATGACATCAGCACCCCACTGCCGGAACATCAGACTTTCTGCACGCGAAGAGAACCGGGGGCCCTCGATGGTCAATACAGTGCCCCGAGTGTGGCACTTAACTCCCAGGCCCCGTGCTACCTCCACTAAGACCTTAACGCAGATGAAGAGGAGGGAATTCACTTCAGCTGTGCTCAATTTAGCACCACTTATTAAAGTGATTTAACATTAGAAGCATAGTGATAAAAGAGCATGACTAAAATAATGAAAAATAAGTTTACAAATTCAAATGTGTGATTTAAAAAATAAAACATTAAAAAAGATATTTTAACCGCATTTAAGTCAATTTTTAGAGTTTTTCCATTTAACACATTTCCTAGCCATTTCAAAACAAATTAAGTAGCATTTTTTATTTTTAAAGGCCAGGGTTGAGAACCACTGGTTTGAGATTAAGGGTGATGAAGTGTCCCACTCACATCTCTGGTCCTATTGCAGAAGGGCTCTGCCATGGGGATGTGACAAACGCCTGGAAGACTTCTGGCTCGTCCATCATGCAGTGTCTGAGATCTCTTGGTCGTCCTGGTGGAGCAGAGGGAAAATGTTGTGGCTAAAACACCCAGGAACACCAAGCAAAACCAGTGTCAGTGGTTCAACATTTGTTCTTGATTGAGTAATAGAATGGAGTTTCAATTATTTGTTTTCTGTTTGAAATCTGTTTGAAAGTTTGTTTGTTAGGCATGAATGTTTGTTATGTCAACAGTATGGGCATAGTCTTTTGCGATGTGAGAAAGAAAAGAAAGGGGGGAAATTATTGAAGTTTGTCCCTCTCTCTCTCTGATGCTGTAAAGTGTAAACAAACCCTTTTCTAAAATAAGAAATATTAAAAAATATAATAATCTCTAGAGATTATTGCAAATCAAATGATCAGAGATGTGATTGGACACAAATGCAGCCTTTAACCTTTAAGACTGTTTCTGATATTGATCAAACACATGGAAACCCGAGTATGTAGGAATAGCAAACTCAACAGTAGTATTTAAGTAAGCAAATACCTTCACAGAACAAGTCTGACAGTACACAAAGAGCAGATGATTTCGGCACTATACATTGTTTTGTACGAAGGTGTTCTTTGTGAGTGCACTGTTGTTCAACCACCCAATCATTTTGGGAGAAATAAAATCTAGAAAATGCGACTAAGGAGTAATAATAATAACCATAACTAAAATACCACATCACTTTAGATCTTACTGCAGGATTGGATTCTCTTTTTAATTAACATCTTTTAAGATCTCAAATTGTTATCAAAGACAGTTTGTAAAAATGTATTCGTATGCATGTATGGTCTGTATGGTATAAAGTCCAAAATGCACCCATACCTAAGGATAAGACGAGAACCAATTGTTTGATTTGTTTGTACACTGCAGTATAGAGCACCGAAGTCCTGACGTCACTGTCAGAAGAGGGCGTCAGTCCCCAGGTTCATGTATTTTTTATTTGCATTGAAATCCCCATTTTAGATCTCTTCATAAATTATAAGAACTGCGTTTGAAAAATAAACCGATCACCCCGGCCTTTTCACTCATATGGATATGAAGCATCGACTGAAGGTGGAAATATACCCAAAGAGTAACAAAATAAGCGTTAGAAACGAGTCAAACAACCCAGAGACTACATTTCCGGGTAGGCGGGTGGCTGCATCTGCCCGTTGCACAACAGAAACTGAATGTTAATTAAGTTTATTTTTATTTTATTGATATTTAATGTTTCGTGGTTAGTACGAGTCGAGTCAGCACCAGCTGAGCTTACGTCAACGAGGAATCTCAGGAACGCAATGTGTTGACAGCTGAGCGTGACGTATATATTAGCAGCGACATTGCCTTCATATGTAGTTTCAAGACTTTTGAAATTATTAAAATATTTAGGGTATAAATACCACTCTAGATAGTACTACCAAGGTATATTTACCACTCAAGCTATTATTAAAGTATTTAATAAACAGGTAATCATAAGGGGAAATCATAATCATATGTCATGTAATCATATAATGTGCGACTAAATACTACCAGGCCTCACTAAAGCTAAAATCATGGAATTAGTAAATAATTATTAAGTAGATAGTATAAAGTACACAGAGGCATCTTTCTCCCGGCACATGCACGCCTGTGCATGTGTGCATACTCTCTCTCTCTCAGGTCAATACGACCAACGACCGGACTGTGCAAACAAATGGCAGGGGTGGTACACATAAACGGTACAGGGTTCACGCCAGGGGGGCAGTCAGACAGATATTTTGTGAAACCACAAGGAAATCGGGATTTCCTGAAAGTTCATATAATGGCCTGTTGTGGCGCTGTCATTGGGCCCAAAAAAACCCATAGCCCCATAGAAGTCCATGTATTTGGGCCCAACTTCACCTAGACTGTATTACCTTAATAAACATGGTCATGAATACTTTTTGCTTCCAGTCACTAGTTTAAAGTCTCATTTTTAATGTCATAATATTATTTTTGGAAAATGATGGTCCCATTTATAAAAAAATTTACCATAAAGTCGTGCATGTTCTGAGGGGCGTGGCTACCGTTACAGTCTATGAACGGGATCCCCCACCCACTCAAGTCAAAATAAAAACCAACGAAGAAGAAGGGCGGAAGTCCCGCCTCGTTGTCTGGGCCAGCCAATGGGCCAGCTGGGCCCAAACGGATCTAGAAAGATGGCGACTTCCATTGCAAGGACTGACAGGCTTCATTTTACGTTCATGTTAGACCCGGGGAACGCTTTGTCCATATTTTTTACAGTCTATGGTTCACACACACACACACACACACACACACACACACACACACACACACACACACACCCACACACGACGGGCACAAGTTATGGGAAATAATCATAAAAAACGAACGCGTGTTGATATCTGGTTTTCTGTCTGTACCTCCTTGGAGGTTAAAGGTGAAAGGCCAGAGGTTGAAATCTTCCCTACTTTTGCGGCCACATTAATTCCATTTTCTCCAGAAACTGGCTGTATCAAATGAATGGACATCATTAATGACGCACAGCCACCCCCTGACAGAAAGGCAGAGTTGATCGGTTTATTTTTCAAACACAGTTCTTATATGAAGCGATCTAACATGGGGATTTCAATGCAACTAAAAAAATACATGAACCTGTGTACTGGCGCCCTCAACTTAAAGTGACGTCAGACTTCGGTGCTCTATATGAAACATAATTCGATCACTCTGAAACAAATCTATAAGACCAAGATAGCTTTGCATGAAACACTGTATAATGTATATATAATTTTAATGTAGTTCAAAGTGCTTTGCTTTACATTGAAATTGGAGACTAAAATTAAAAGCACAGGTCAATCAGAGCAATATAGTTGAGTGAAATTGAAACAGTGAAATAAAAAAGGGTAAGATCATTTAAAAGCAGATCAGTTACAGGCACGTCATATTAAAGTGTTTATAGCTGCCTCTTAAAGCCATCAACTGAGGTTGCCTTCCTGATATGCAAATCCTCAGCACATAGCTACCAAAGGCAGCATCACCATGTCTCTTGCCATTTGTCGGTGGCACCATCAGCAGTCCAGCACAAGTGACCTGAGGGGGCGGTCTGGGACATAATTAATAAGTTGCTCACCACTTCCTCGCTTAAGTCTCATGTCCGCTCGCCTCTATAGTCGGCAGAGAACATTTTCATTCGTGATGATGCTCACCACGGCCCGCTGAGGCATTCCTATGATGGCCTGTTCCATGTCCTGGAGGTCGGGGACAAGCACTTTGTCACTTTATCACTTTGTCATGATGTTGGTGGCAAGTTGGAGCACATTTCCGTGCATCGGCTTATTGGGTACTTGGTACAGCCCCCACCGTGGTACGGACACCCCACTGCCAGTGGGTACCTGTTGAGGACAGGTACCCAGGACTGGGGGAGCAAACACAACACCAGTATCCTGAAGTCTGTGGTTATTCCATCTCCATGGAGACGCCAAGATTCCAAGAATGCTGTGTCTGCCGGTGGAGTTCCACCAGGGCTATGTGCCAAGCACAGGGCAAAAACATACCTCATTGCCTCTCTTACACTGGTGGCGCTGGAGGGAAGCCATCACGAGAGTGCATGCATGTGACCAACTAGGGGCTGACTACATTACTTGTTTTCACTATTAGAGGCTGTTATCTTGTGTCCCTGGCAAGGAGTGAACATTGTCATTACATTCTGCTGCCAAAAATGGCTTCCACAAGCGTTTATTATCAAATGTCTACATCATTCCTGTCATGCCAAGATAGAGAAACCTACTATAGTTAGCATTAAGCATTGTAACAGTCAATACAAATCACCATATATGAAGCAAATACACCTAAGCGCAGCAAATGTTTAGTGTATGGCAGCCAGTTTTATAATGTGATTACAACTAGAGATGTTCCGATACTGTATCGGTATTGGAAAAGTATCAGATCGGCCCTTATTTGGTCATATCGGTATCGGTGAATATGCCAGTCTAACCACCGATCCGACACAGGGGTAAGGGGTTGACACTATCGGCGGACTTCAAAATGATAATAATATTTTTTATTATTTTATTATTATATATATTATTCTCTGGAATCGGTATTCGGTATCGGCTAACACAGAATTTGTGGTATCGGGATCGGAAACGAAAAAAGTGTATTGGGACATCCCTAATTACAACACACAAAAATCTCTTTAAAACCATTTCAATACAATAGTACAAACGGAACTACTAGAAGGTGCTATAATAAACAATCAAATTTGCTTAGGAGCAGCAGAAAACAAGTGAAGACATCATCAATGTGGCATTGAAAAAGTAATGCTTCCAGGAATACTGTATGTGATCACATGACAGTGAGACACGTCCCAACAAGTTCAAACAAGCCATGTCCTCATTTCTTGATCACGACCTGCTGCCTGGACTTGTATTCGACTGATGCTGTGTAGTTACTAGTTATGGTGGTATAAATGCTACTAAATACTACTATCCAAACTAGGTTTCTCAACCAGTGAGCAATGTTAAGCAAGGGCAACACACAAGGATCTACTAAATGAAGGAATATTGGGACGTGAAAAAATAATGTGCATCCTGACCTCCATTGTCTGGGTCCCTAGGAGACCAGTTGAGAACCAGTAATAGTCTCAATCCGATCGTTGACAATCGGGATTTGTGTCCATCAACAAATAGATACTGTACAGGGGTTTGTTAAATGGTGTGATCAAAGGAGAAACAATGACACACCGTGTCGGCGTGTCATTGTTCCGATGCCGCACCCGGGAGCCATGTTGTCGGAATTATGAGCAGTCCTGGGTACTTTTTCGTGGATTCACTGCTCAACAGGATTCCATGTAAAACAAAATGCAGCCCTTGGGCGAATTGTATTCGCAGCTTCATACCTGAATTGTATTATGAACGGCCCGCCCAACAGTATGGGGAATTTTTACATTAAAGTGTTTTAACCTGGGCATTTCCCAGAGTATAATTTGTGTTCCTTGCTCCATTTTTTTTTACCTTGCTTGGTTACATTTGGTAATACAATCCGTAACTACAACATGACGTCACGAGCCGCGGTGAAGAGCAAACCACCACCACCGCTCCAGCCCTTCTCTCTGTTTTTACTAGCCACCGCTCAACGTTATGTCATCTCTGGTGGTCAGCTCACCACCGGTGCGGTGGTCACCTAATCACCGAAAATCCAGACTATGAATAGATAGGCCTTTAGCCTACTACAAATGGAACCAAAGGACCCTTTTATAACAATAAACTCTGATGGAAAAACAAATGGACTGTTTGTATTTGTATTTGGTTGCATTGTGCACTCTCAGGTAGCATATTCTCCAAGCCATTATATGTCGCTCCTTACGGCTCACGCACAGCTCATGTACAGCTGTCGGTTGTAGTGTTGACATTGGCTTGGCACTAGGTACAACTAGGTAGGTACATCTCTCATGTGTCGAAATAGCGGGGTCCACGGATCGCCGGCTCCAACGGGGGTCCCCACGGAGGAGCGGAGGCTGCGTGGTGGTCCCAATGTGTCACTGTTAAATCAGCGGGTGTGCTCCGGTGTGCTCTACTTTGCTGTGTGACCGTTTTGACTATGGCATTAAACGTGTCTTGTTGCATAGAAAGGCAGCCAAGTATGACGATATGTCAACTCTCATGGCAAAGTTTTCATGGGTATTCAACATAGACCAGTGCTTTGCAAGCCAATGGTAAAAACAATTTTTGTCATCTGCCACATCAATTAAGGTGACTTGATTGATTGAGCTGGTCATTTTGAAAGTAGTTCTCAAGTAAAAAAAAGTGTGGGCAGTGGGCTATACCAATAGGTCTATAGTTGTAGACCTAATGGGGGTACATTTTACACATAATTGATAAATATTTCAGTTTGTACATCCATTTTAATAATAAATATCTTAAATCATTCATGTTTAACAAATTTACCGACATCTATATGTATTTATCTTGTTGATATTAGTGCAGCGAGTCACACAAACTGACAAAAATACATACCAACAGGATTAGGGTCATGCAGCTGTCGGACTGTTGACTACACACGGATAAATCACCCGATTTTAGCCAGAAACAGCACGTCTCATTGTACAATCTCAATTATTCAGTGGAATCTGTTAATCTGTTGTTTACAGCTAACTGAGAGTCCACAATTTGCACTTGAATGTCACATGTAGGCTTAATTCACTCGACGTAGACAAAGGTCAGTGAGAGAATATTCTAGCACTGCATAGGCTACTCCACGCAACTGCAACATATACACATTCTCAATTTCCTGGCACTATGCTAAACACCAAGGAGCAATTCAGTGCTCACCTACGAAAACAATGCAATCAGCCACCAAGTGAATACACTGGTGTCGTGTGTGGTAATTACTAGGAATTCAGAAGGAGATGTGTGTAGCTCACTCAGTAATTACAGTATTACACAATTTGCACCACAGACAGACACAGAAGATTTGGAAACTGACAAATACATTTGTATTTTAAAAAAAATGAAAAACATACAGAACAGTTGCTATAAGCTGCTATGATAGTAGTTGTTTCTGCTAGTTATTGCTTGTATCTCTGTCTCTTTTCCTTTGTATCTCCTCTGTCTCTATCCTATCTCTTACCCCCCAGATGTACAGATGGCCACCGCCACCTTAGAGCCTGGGTCTGCCTAAAGTTTCTTCCAGTTAAGTTTTTCATTGCCACAGTCACAAAAATGTGTGCTCAGGGTGGGACAATGTTGGGTCTCTGCTCTAAAATATGTGTTTCGAGAAAACTTGTTGTGATTTTGCACAATAACATTTAATTGGGCAGTGAGGGCTACTTTAATTCAAATTCCATACTGTCACTTTAAAATCATGCTGGGTGACATGATTCCTAACTGGCAGACAGAGTACAAAAACCTATTGCCTATTATTATAATAAGTAATTCCAAATAGAAAGACACATTCAAATATAAAAGGGCTATATCAGCATTTTGTTCATTCACTTTATAGTCCCTGCCTGTGTTTACATATGGCGGCTGGCCAATGGCCAGTGCACAGACTGCACACATAGACATCAAAGGGTGCTTGAGCACCTGCCCATTTACCCATCTGTAAAAACTGCCCTCTCCAGACCACAAATTCAGAATTTATTGGGTGAAAGAAATGCAAATGCCTCCTTTCCATGCCGTACCCGAAGGCAGCATTCAACATAATTGCAAGTTAACTCTCCTGAAGGTGAACACTGCATTTTATGTTGAAAGAATTGCTCTCTGTGTAGAAAATTAAATCCATGCCATACGCCGTATCTCCAGTAAAGGCTTGATTATAATTACTTGAGCACGGTGTTACGCACAGACATCTCAGCCCCTCTAATATTCTCTGCTCATCCCTGTGGCTGGCCATAGAAATATTGTGGTATAGTATAGTACAGTTTGTTCTTTTTCTCAGGACTGTTTACTCCCATTCAAAATCCAAATGGAATGAAAACAGCTGGATTGATGTTCACAGTCCCCACATAGAATCATACAGTACATAGTAATTCTCTGAAGTCATGTAATAACAACAGCGAACAAATGTGTAACGGACCCGCAGTCGAGACTTTTAATGTGAAGGTGCTTTTCTTTGTGGTGTCATATTTGCGAAAACATGTCTTGTCATGATTGGGCCAGCTGCAGAGAATCTGGTGATGGGGAATTAGGCTCAGCTGTGGTGCTGGGGTTTAAATGCTGCCTCAGGTTGAGGAAGGGACACTATGGCAGCAGAGTAACAGAACAAATGGTTTGAGGACCATGGACCGTCACCGGATGGAAAGGGCTTAAGGAAAAGGAAAAAGCCTAAGGAACAGAGAGACGGATGGCCAAACTTTATTGGAACAAATGGATGCCAAGCAGTGAAGCACATGCCACTTTAGCACCCAGCTGGAAAGGGGACAAGGTGTTTTGTCTGAGGTTTATTTTTATGTTGCATTTTAAGGTAGTTTTAAGCTATGCACTGTATGGATTGTATTGGTTATGTAATTATGGTTTATGGGAATGTTTGTTGCTGATATTAAGATATTTGATATGTTGTCTATTGATTATTGTCTGATTTATGATACATGTTATGCCTGTTTCTTGTACAGTTCTACGTTGATTTAATAAAGAAACTTCAAAATCATCAGTCTTCAACCTTTCATGGCCAGCTGGGTCCGCTACAAATTTTAAGCCGACTCTGCCTGATATAGTCTGGGAGGTTGCTAAAAGCTATACAAACTTAAAAGTGTGGTCTTCTTATCTAGTGGGAGGTTTGTTTTAAAATATTCACCTCAAATTATGACTCAAATAAAAGGAAATTGGAGAACATGTCATGTGTATTGCTGGATAATGATACAGGGTGATGGGTAAACAGACCGAACTATGATTATATTCTGAAGGAACCACACTATTGTTCCCAAGCAGGGTCAAAGTTAAAGACAAAGGAACATTCAGACGAAATTATTTGGGTGAATTACCCAGCAAACCCTGTACTACAGTACACTAAAGACATGATTGTGTGCACATCTCAATGCCTATATTCAGGCCAGGTGCTGGATGTCAGGCATCAAGGCAAACATCAAGGAAGAACATCTGCACACCAGTTGTAGAACTCTGCCTTTGCGTTTGCAATTCGTCTCGGAGCTCTACAAACTGGTGTGCGGATGTTCTTCCTCTTCCACATACAGAATTCATTCCATGCTGATCTGACCCCTCCTGCCAAAGCACCAGCGCTCGCCCAGCAGTCTGCCGTCAACAAGGCGGATGCGTACACGCGACCTTTCCCTTTAGGGCGAGGTCGCCCTCAGGTGTCTTACTGGTTTAGTTCATATTTGTCATTAACATATTCATTATATAGGAGCCCTATAGGAGCACTAAATACACTGTGCTGCAAACACTGGGGAAACAAATAGTGCAGTTATGTGGAATTGCTCAAGATAGTAGCCAGCTGCAACTTAAACCTGTCTTGAATGTCAACAGAAACATGTGTGAACTGAGAGATGTGAATTCACACGAACCACAGAAACTGATACAATGAGTGAAGAGTAAGAGGAGATTGTAAGCACATTTCAGTGCACCACTGTCTTACTTGTTTGTGTAGTAGTGAGAATGTCAGAGTGACAATACTTGTGTATGGCCACAGCACCCAAGGCAAACTAGGAAACCTAGTCCACTGCTCGGAAACATATCAAATGGATGAGGCATTTTTTTACTTCCCTTCCCACTGCATGGCTGAGGGAGATGCAGCACATATCATCATACCGGTACTCTCTTTGTACATATTATTGATCATAATTTGTTACATAAATGTGGATAAACACTGGATTCCTGATGATACTGCATCAAAGTGCATGGCACATTTCAAATTTTTTGGTATTACGAATTAATTACAAAAGACAAATACACTTTTTATCACCTGACGAAATGTTATACTGGACAGTCAACTGGTAAAGGCTTTAAAAGATGTGACAAATTGCTTACTGTGACTGTGAGTGACTTCACCTGCCATCGCTAAGCTTTCTGGACTTTCTAGACTGTAACATTACCCCTGTCAGTGAGATGTGTGGGAAGCTGTATTTCAGACTGCCCCGTGCCCTGCACAATCATAGGTTGATGGCTACTGCCTTTTCCTCAACATTGATTGTAGAACATAATATAAACATAGTTAACCATCCAAACACATTGACATTCATCCTTCCACAAACCTTCCATCTGAAAACACTAAACAAAACAGAATGGTTTCAATTCTGAACATATTTCTCCTTCCACAAAGACTAAAATGAATAGATATAAAAAATGATTATGCTCAACACAGACTATGCCAGTTTACAAATTACAACAAGTTTCTGCTCACTGAGCAGCTCTTTAAAGTTGGGATGTATACCTTATGGGAGGAGTCATAATACCAAAGTTAACAATATTATATCCATTAAGCCAGTGGCTCTGCCTTGGGCAGTATGATGTGGACATTAAAAAACTGGAAGCAATGAGCATAATGCACACAATCTAAATCCCATGACTGCAAGGCAAGCTAACAGTGCAAGGTAACAGGCCTGCTATGTGCTATGGTTATGATAACACATGGAAAAATGAAATAGTTGAGCATAAACTGTGATTACTTACAGGGACTTGGTAAAGTAGTGTCTGTATTGAAAATGGTTACATTCCTTTCCAGCTGAAGAACAGAATGAGTATGCACCTCATGACCAGGATGATGAGACATTATATAGAGAACAATATGAGCAATGTAGCAAACATATCATTGTACTCGTCTCTTACCCGTTATGCCCAACAGGAGAGAAAAAAACTAAGAACAAGCAATATAAGAGCACATGAGTTTGAGTAGTGAGTTCAGTCTGAAAAAGGTTTTGAGAACATCCAACTGCTGATATTACTAGTACATTTTCAATGGGGAAAAAAGGTTTCAGAAACAAAACCTGCTGCCACCCCAGTCAAGGGCATTTGCTGACCTTATGTTAAAGAGGACTTGCAATGGGAAGGCTCATATTAAAGAATTGGAAGGCATATAAACCTCTCTCTGCGGCCCAATGGATCCAAGAAGTCCTGTCTATGTTAAAGTTGGAGAGAATTAGGTATAATGTCCATGGCTCACGAGATAAGTTTGACAGAACCTGGTCTACGTTTATGTAATATGTGGAATGTATACACATGGGATGCATAGCAAGTGTTACAAAAGCATTAATCTTAGCCCTTACCCCATATCCCCACCCAACACAACAGTGGTCCACAGGTTGATTCTAAGTCAGGGTGGTGGTCCCTGGTTCACAATCAGTTGAAAACCCCTGCCCTCAGGGGCAGATGAGGGCACCGGTGACCAGACCCTGTGCTCCTTTCCCCCAATGGGGACTGGAGATGACGGGACCGGAATGCACATCCTACCCGAGGATATGATTGCTGGTGGCGGTTACTACCATTATCACTACTACTATTGACTAACAGTATTTGCTGTGTATGTATATGTAAATGTATGTATGTACGGGCGTATATGCATGTATATATTTTTTTCTTCTTTTTATATAGTTTCTCAGTTTGTCCCTTTTCTTTTTGTTCCGATTTTATTTTTGTATTTACATTTTTTCTGTCTTCTGTGAATTTGTGTGCCATCTTATTGTTATATCCATTTTTCATGTGTGTATATACACTATCTTTCCATCTATGTTTGCTGTTTCTGGACGGGGGGGGGGGGGCGGGGTACAAAAACATTTAACTGTTTTGACTGAAATGCTTGTCTGTAATAACCTGTAAAAAGGAATAAAAACAAAGTAAACACAAATTGTAATGGGAAAGGGTAATGGGAAAAGGGAAATGGGAAAACAGTTTGTGCGGGAGATCGTGTGCCAACAAAAGTTTCATTTCCTCATGTTGCGTGCTGTGAATTTCACATGAGAATGTGATGTGGAATGATTACGACAAACTAGATGAAAAAACAGGGCAGTGCAAAATATCTAGCATCAAGTTTGTATGTCACACTTCAATGTCTGTGATGTTCAATGTGTAATTTTGACCTGCTATTTTCAGTGAGCGACACTGTCAAATAAATGAGCCTTATTCAGTGTTACCCATGACACAATGGGAAAAAAAGAAAACACGGTAGAAAACGTATGTATTATGGTAATACTTTCGATATGATGACCCATCATGAGCCACATCACCCCAATGTATATTGATGATGACATCACAAGGCAGTCAGGTAATGGCCCCTACACACTGTAGGAGTTTTAAAGTTGTCGGCGAGTCATCAGATCGTTTTTTTTTTTCACACTAAAGGAGTCTTTTTTATTTAATCGACTGTCATATCGTTGTGGCTTTCACACTAAACGATTGATAGCCGACTAGGCATCACACACTGCAAGAGTTCACAAAGATGTGATCCAGACCCGATATAAGCTACACATAATTTGTTTTTTATTCCAATTCATTTTGACATCTCACGCACGTGCAGGATGCCGTGAATCTGTGATACAAGCGCGAGACCGACAAAGGACTCTCTCTCTCTGTGCATGCCACACACACAGGAATAGCCAGGCTGAGGCTACACAGGGCGAAATGTTTGTGATAGCATGTAGCCTACGTGGGCTGCAGCGAGACAGGTTAAATCTTGATTTTCATGAAATAACTCTCCTCGCACGCACACACACACACACACACACACACACACACACACACACACACACACGCACACAGTTTGCTCTGATTTGTTTTGTTTTTTTTGGCTTTCATCTTTACTTTATATTTTTTATGGAGGGACAGAGAGAGATGGGAGGAAGACATGCAGTAAAGGCCGTCGGGATCGGGAGTCTAACCCGTGGCACACTGCCAGACTGGATTACCAGCCAAGGTGCCTGGACCACTGAGCCATGGCCCAGGCCTCCGACGCAGTTTTATCAACATATTCAAGTGAAATGAGTTGGTTTTATAAACTATTTAACAGCTAAAGGAGTCTACTATAGCCATATATACCATGTAGCACGACACAGGACAGGGATTTACCCAAGGAATAAAGGTTATATATATATTATCATCTGATCATCTATCGATACAGTCGACGACAGACAGACGGTCTGTGTCAGTGAGCACAGCTGTCCTGTGCTCTTATTGGCTGTAACACAGGACTTCTCTGGACGCGGTCGCAACCCATTTCATACTGTACGATGTACAGTCGGTGACAGATCGGCGCTATATCTTCTCGCAGAGCCTTTCACACACAACGAGCAAAACCTCAGCGATAAAAGCCCGATCTTGCGTCAGATCGGGAGTTTTGTCGGCGAGCGTCCCAGACAGCATAATCGGAGCAAATATCGTGCAGTGTGTACGAGCCATAAGAAGGAAAGAGCACCACCTTTTCCCGTAGCATTTAAACAGTATCTTTGTCCAGAATGATAGTTCAGACAAATCAAACTCCATAACTAAAGCATTGGGGGGTTTATAACAAAACATGTGTAGCCCAACTAAAGATTTTGGCATATATTAATATAATGATTCTGCCCACTCTCATTGATGTCTCAGAAACAAATTATTATAGCTATATACAGACATGACTATGAATTGTAACGTAAACACGTGCATACTTCAAAGAAAGCCTATTTTTTAAAATAATATACTTTAATGAAAATTCTGAACATGATGAGTCCCTAGACGACGCAGTCAGTCTTTCCCACCCTACAGAGTGGAAGGGAAGCCATGATGCCATCATTAGATCTTGTTTTGTTTTTGGTAGTGTAGTGGTAGTGAGTGTAAACTCGAATGAGCTGAGGATCAAAATACAGGCAGGGGGTTCTGATTCTGTGTCTGGTAGTCCACCCACCTGTCAATGAACTGGTCTATAATGACGATGTCTCCAGGTTGGATCTCTTCTCTGAGGGAACCACATGCTGTGGTGACCAGAAGATGGGTGCAGCCTTCCTCCCACAGCGCCCAGATGTTGGCCTGGTAGTTGACGTTTGATGGCATAATGGTGTGTTGTCTCCCGTGTCTAAAGCAAGGACAACAAATGATGCACAGTATAATCCAGTACAGTAGAGTCGATTTAACTATGTGTGAGTTTTTGTAATGGACCTGAGATAGCTGCTGTGTAGCTATAAACTAGCAATATATTTCTTTATTATAGCTAAAAATGACAAACAGACAGTTCTTTCATTTACTTTGGCTGGTGCCAAGTATGGTCACTAGATGGTGCCAACAGATAATATAATGACATTGTAACGGTAAGAGAGGTTTCTCACCTTGCAAGGAGCACACATTCAACGTTTTTAATTTTCCCAACTATCAAAGCATCTGATGGCTGTTGGAAAAGAACAGAGTATAGTATAACATTATACACAAAATAACCAGATTTAGATTTTAGAGTTAGATTTAACCTTTCTCATACACTGACTAGAGTAGACAAATGGGTCGCAGAGGGCCCTCAGAGATGAATGGTTGACCTTGATTATTCACATTGGGGTTCAGTCTAATACTGATGTCATGGGGAAAAGGATTGTAAGTGAGCCCACTGCACTGGATCTGGTGAAGATACCAGGGGGAGTTTACCTTACCATATTCTAACTAATAAACTGCTTTATATAATAAATATAACGCAACTTATTCACAATATAAAACTGACCTTTCCAAATGGCGTGTCAACATATTTCTCAGTTCTTCCCTCCAAGATATCGGGATCATCAAGGCCAGATCCTCCAATTATTCCAATCTAGAAGAAGAAAGAAATTGTGTGGTTGGAAGAAAATATGAAAAGGTGGTTAATCTGACAGGGTTATTATGTATTTTGTAAACTAGACAAATACATACAATTTTAGTAACTGAAAAGCCTGGCTGTAGCATTAGTTTGATTGCTCATCAGAAATTAGAATACAAGCCCACAACCAGTACCGCTGGAAATTAAACATTGTGCTTTATGCTTTTAAGACTTAACTGGTGTGATGACTCAGCTTTTCACTCTGCTTCAACACCGGTGTTCTATAAAATTCAGTTCCTCCCTGCAATTTGTGTTCCCCCTAGCGCCACTATGCATTTGAATCAAATTGAATAACTAGGAACTGGCCCAGCAAATAAAATAGTAGTCCTGCTGGGATTTCCCACGGGTGTGGAGAGGGAGTTTGCTGACAACACGGCCGGCAATGGCATTATGCAGCCATTTTGTGAACCATCGAAAGTCGATATGTTTAAAAAAATTCCACTTGTGTGTTGCTTGCTTTGCATCCAGATAAACTCCAATAATATCCAATGTCCAGACCAGCTGGACCGTTATCTGCCTATGATTTTTGCACCCCTGAACACTCGAATGTGCATTTGTGTTGAGGTATTTATGCACCACAACCTGTTTATCTCAGACTCTTACTAATAATATAGTTGACCGTTATGACTGATCATGCCCTGCATTGACACGTGAAACACGTTTGTCTTACTTATAGCACAAATGGCATGAGCATTAGTCATTGATTGTGTGCAGAATGCAGATGTCACTTTAGTCAATGTCCTATTGAAACACTAGCCAGTAGCCACTTGGGGGCACTGTGGCACAGTCGGTAGTGGTTGCCTCACAGCTAGAAGGTCCTCCTGGGTTCGATTCCGCTGGGGACGTGTTCTCTCCTCCGCGTCATCAGTGCCCATACCCATACCCTAGGTCGAGTTGACAAAAGGGCCTTTCCATAGACATATAAAGGCCTCTTCCGGCTCTGGAGCGTGTTCTCGAGAGGGGGCAAAATTTTCCCCGAGATTCCTTGCCAAGCATAGCGGAAGCATGAGCGGAAGCTTGTAAAGCTTCCGCGACCCTAAAGTAAGTCCCGGAAAAGACGCGCTGTGATTGGCCAGTAGTCACTTGAACGAGAGACATGGAGGAGTCGCATAAGTGACATCACTTGGACAGCAACGCAGTGTGCCTTCGGCACTCTTCCTGTGCACTTCCGCCCCCTTTTGCACACACATGGTTCCAACGAACTGCAGCGGCCCATGAGGCATCTATTTTTATTTATTTTTTAGCCCATGATTTTGTAAACCATTTTTCACCCGTGTCATTTATCTAATGTGATCCTGGGCTCTACACACCCTCTGCCAACCTGGGGAGAGCAACGGACTTGAACTCAAGCAGTCATGCTTCTTTCATGCATGAGTGTCCAAGTCGCTCCTTTACACCTGACAGTTGGGAGTTTCCCTGGTTGGACGTAGCGTGTGGAACGAACACGTTATTCCAACCAGTTCCTTTCCCCTCCATCGATCAGCCAGGCTGGGGGAGGCAGTTCAGAGAGGGTACCTACTACTACCCACCTACGCTATAGGGGACACGGGGAGAAGAATATCTATGGGCCTTTCTGTGTGGAGTTTTCATGTTCTCCTATCCAGTGGCGGAGGGTTCCTCTAACGACAGTGGGTGCCCACCTTAGAGTAGCCTATATATTTTAATTTAAGGTGCCCACCCGCCCCGCAACTTATTATTATTGGCTTATTATTTTGCCAGTGGGTGCTTCGGCTCCTGCGCACCCATGGAGTTGACGCCGTTGCTCCTATCTATGGGCCTTTCTGTGTGGAGTTTGCATGTTCTCCCGTGTCCCCAGGATAGGTACCGTCACAAAAAACATGCAGTAATCCTGGTCACTAAACTGCCTCCCCCTCATCCGGGGTGCCTGATGGAGGGGAAAGGAACTGGTTGGAATAACGTGTTCCTTCCACACGCTACTCCCCCGTCAGGTGAAAAGAAGCGGCTTGGACTCCTCATGCATTGAAGGAAGCATGAGGTCAGTCCATTGCTCTCCCCAGGTTGGCAGAGGGAGTGTCGACAGTCAATGGATTACAAAAATTGTAGCCTGGGCAGCATTCCATTTCAGGTTTATGATCCGGTCGGAAGCGGACACTTGTTTCTTCCAGATTTCCCATTCCCAGCTCCCACAAGTCTTATGAGCTCAGCAAGACTTCAGGTCTGCTGTCTGCACTAGTGCACTCTGCAGGCAGCTGAGCAGACGCCTTTCTCTGCTAATTTGAGGAAAACACGTGACATGTATGACTTGATATGGCAGAAATAAATTATGGGTCTGATAGAACGAAACCACATCAGCATTAGCATTACTACTCTACCGCCAGCTATTTCCTTAAATGATTGTAATTTGTACGCTAGAGGGAGGCCAGGGGGGAACACAGAATACACATACTCATATACAGTATCAGTGATACTGTATCACTGAGGGAACTGATTTGGGCTTAACACCGGTGGTGTTGTATACGCCGGGGCTGTACACACACGTGGTGCCGCAGAGAGCCGCAGGATGGAATGTGATGATTTTAGCCCTCAAAATTCAAACACAATCAAAATAAGTACATTTGCTGGCCGACATTGGCCTTAGTTTATCCTATTTTACAACACGTATTTAGAGTAGACACAGTAACGGTGTCTTTTTACGATGCACGTTATTTGTATATAATATATTTTGCTCTATTTGACATACAGTATGACCTATTTTTCTTTCCATCTCTTCCTCTGGCTCTCCCCTTTCTTGAAAATTGCGTGAGCTTGTAGTACGACAATTTTACCCATTCAACATTTTACAAATTCTGTGATGTGACAATAAGTTCAGTTGAAGTTGACTGGATAACTGCTAATGCTAGGCAAGCAGTGGGTCTGATGCATACATTTGTAGGAATTAATTGTATCTGGGCTACATAAGGTTGTCTTTTTGCTCTATTTCATACAAACATAATGCAGTTCAAGCCTGCTAGATAGTTATTACCTTAATATGCATGTTTGAAGCCATGACTTTCGTTTGTCCGATAATATGTATGATCAAATTGCAAGCTAGCTACTATAGCGCCAAATAGGCTCGGCAATGTTACAGCAAGCTGCAGCTATAGTTTCCAGTTGACAAGCTTATTTTCAAAATAAAAGTGTTTCTCTGAAAAGCTTTTACTACGAAAAAACCCCATCCGGTACAGTTTCAGTTTGTGAACTTCAGTTGTATTTGTAAACATTGTATTCTAAACAAAATTGTTTAAACGGTTAAACGTAACTTTATTCCTAAACTTAACCCCAGTAAAACTATGCCTAACCCTAAATTTATTTCTAACCCTATTCTCAGTAAAACTAAATAAAGAATACAAGAATGAGGGTGAGTTGGATTATGGGCTGTATCAAAGAGGAATAGTATAGGCCTATCAAGGTTTGATTCAATGACAGCTTCTTCTAGCAATTAGCATGATACTCCTCCCGATTACTTATAGTAATGTTTGTGTTTAATGTTTTGGTTGTGACATAAGATTACTGATCTATAATGAATGCACGTGTACTGTGGATTAAAATATATATACCAGTAAAACGCCTGAGAGCGAGGTCGCTGAAACAACAGTTTCTTAATATGGCACTGTTGAGAAGCAGGAGTTAATCTGGTGTCAGTGAGGTCAGATGTAGAGTTGCTGGCTGGCTCATTATGCAGGTCTAGTACATCAAACCATGTATGGCTGGCTGCTACAGTATATCCTCAATGTTTGATGAGGTCAGTGTCGTGATCTTCATATATGGAGATCCAGGTGATGATAGTCAGCTCCACATCCATGTGTTGTACCAACTTGGTTAATTTGCAAGTGAGACTCGTGTCGTGGCAACCACATCATGAGACTGGCACAACAGGCCTATGGCCATATATAGGCTTAAAGGATAATTCCATGCTAGAAGGCTTTCTTTTATTTGTAGTTATGTCCCCACCAAAGAGACTGTTATTTTGTGAAAAAGCGCAGGCTATTTCCCCTACCATAAGCCCTCAATGAATTGAATGGGGCATTGGGGTGGGGTGTTAATTATTGTGCTAATTTGCTTATTTCCATCGCTCAAAAACTATATTTTTTGTATATATCCTCTCTTCATAATGTAAATAGTATCCCAAGCGGCACACTTTACTACTTATTTCGGAAATAAGCAAATTAGCACAAAAACCCAACCCCCATTGAGGGCTTATATCAGGGGAAATAGCCAATAGTGCACTTTTGCACGTCATAACACCTGGACCTCTTTGGTGGGTGTTAACTACAAATAAAGATCAGAAAGTCTTCTAGCATGGAATGAGATCAAGGATTCACCTCTTTGGTGGGGACGTAACAACTACATGAGCCAAGAAGCATTAATATGAAGGAAGACGATACCAGGATCTATCCACTTCTACCTCTCAAATACATACAATCATTGGGAATATAAATAAAATGATTAATAGAACTGGAAGTTAAACTGCAGACAATTGACCATTTATTACTTAAATACAGCAATAAATCATAAAAGTAGTATTTCCAACTCCAAAAGCAATCAGTTGTAAATATAACAGTGATTAATAACGATGAGCAGCAGCTAGAGCCAGTTTGGTCTCAAGAATGTGGCTTAATTTATCCCTGATGTGTCATTCTTTTATGGGAGAGAATGTCATAGCACCAAATTCCAAAGACCTAGTTTAGGAAATTATTAGAATTATTGGGCTTCACTGATGATTTAAGAATCTATGCACTGCAGTGCAGTACATCAAGCAGCACTAGCTTGAGTTTTAACAGAACTTTCTCACATAGAATGGCATTCAGCACATCTGGGTTGATCTGTGCTGGCGCAAAAGTAAAAAGAAAACCATCATACCGTCATCCCTGAGAAAATATATGTATACTATATTATAAGTGTTTTTCAATGTTTTGCCCCAAATTACTGTTGATACAAAAAAAAAGAGTGGCAATTCTCTAGTTTAAAAAAAACACAATTTAACATGGAGGTTAACTGCCTCTAGAAAATACAAAAGTCATGACGATGTAAGAAAACCAAACAGCCCATGCATATTTATTTTGGCCACATCTTTGTAATATGTTCAATAGAACTGAGAGTAAAGCAAAAAAAAAAAAGCATTTAACTGAATGGCAGTGTTAAATTAATCTTCAACAGTTTCACCCGCAACACATGGAACACAACTTTGTTTGAAAAGTTCAGACTCTGGTTTAGAATCTGTGTTCACCTTCACCCCCACTGTCAAAGTCTGCCTTTCCATTTTGCCTGTCATAGACTCTAGAACTGTAGAGTCTGCAGGGTTGAGACGGTTGTCCTCGTTATCACTGCTGGCCTGGGTGACAATACAGTCATTGGCAGGATGATCACTGTCACTGTCAATAGTGATGACAGTTGACGAGTGTTTCCCCGTTCGCTCCTTACTCTTGTGTTTTTTGCTCTTTTTCTTGTGCTTCTTCTTTTTCTTATGGTGCCTCATGGTTTTTTCAGATGAGCTTCCATCATAAACAATCTCCACACTGGGACTTCTACTCTTTTTCCTTGACTTTTCCTTTTTTTTATGATGATGTCTGCTCTTGCTCTTCTTCTCTTTTGAACATGAGGTAGTGGATGAATCTGGCTCAGGATGCAATTCGGAAAGAAATTCTTTGGTGGGCTCCTCCAGGTGTCTTGTTTTGTACTTCCTCTTTCCTCCAGGCTTGTCATGGCGGGACTTCCTTTTTGCAGAAGGCGACTGGCTTACAGAATGGGGATGTCGGGAATGCTTATCTCGAGAGTAAGAGCATTCCCGACCCTGACTGCGGCTCCTAGACCGCCGGTTGGAGCTCCTGCTGTGGCAACTGGAATAGTAGGACCTCCGCTCAGTGTAAAGAGTCGCACCATTGTGATTACCATCCATCTTTCTATCCCTACTATCCCCTCTTGGGTGTGAGCAGCGGTCTCTGCTTCTGGAAGGAGAATGCCTACTACCTCTGCTGCGACTCCAGTCTCTACTCTTAGACCGCCTCCTCCGGTCTTTGCTTTTTGACCTCTGCCTTTCTCTAGATCTAGAGTAACGAGTTCCTCTGCTGTTCCTGTCCTGGCGGTCTCTGCTTCTCCTTTCTGATGGTCTACTGCATCGCGTCTCTGACGATCTATTGGATAACTTCGGTTGAATCACAGTGGGGTTACTGCATCTTTCTCTTGACCCAATTTGATTATGCCCTTGTTCTGTACTCTCTGACTGCCTGGACTGCTGTTCTCCACACGGTGAAGCCGGAGGACTGACACTCATGAAGCGGATGTGTTGAGGAAGCATAGGCACTTCTTCAGTCGTTTGGTGGGCTGGCGATTCCTCTTCAGAGGAGTTAGAGGAGAGTTGAACCAACTCTGGCGTTCTCTCTCTCACTGGCTTGACAAACCCTACAATGACACAGTCACTGTCATCATCGTCAGAAGACAAACCTCCATTTTGAAGGCCTTTCCCCAGAGGAGATGAACAGATTGCATGTTGAGGACTTTCCTGTTTTGAAGGAGCCCTGCACTCCTGCATTGTCTCCCCCTGCCCTCCCTCTTCCTCTGAGCTGCTGTCTGAATCCAGGATAGAGAGTGGCTGAGACCTGCTTGATTCCAGACACACCATGGTGGAGTATGATGGCCCAGGAGTCTCATCATCCCAGGCTGACTCGCTTAAAGCTCCACCGCTGGTGTATATGGAGTCTCCCGGAGGGTCCAGCTCTACAGTAGAGTCTTGCTCGTCCTCTGAGATGGCTATCACTGATGAGGTGGAGCTGGTGTCTTCATTGGAAGAAGGCGCAGGAAGGTCGTACGTGGCGTGCTGGTCATAGGCCTCCATGTTGAAGGGTGACTTGGCGAAGCTGATGAACTCATGCAAGAAGTGCTCCGTGCGGCCTTGGAGGAAGGGCCTGAGCTCTTCCTGGATAGCACCATCCTCCATGTCATGGCGAGTGATGCGTGACATGATGATGTGTTGAACGATATTCACCAGTGAGCCGTGGGCGCCATACAAAACCATGAGCTCTCTCTTCAACCAGGGTATAAGTCTGTGCAGGCAGGCAGGATTCCTTTGGTAGAACTCAGCCGAGGTGTCTCTGGAGCGGCCCCCATCGCGCACACTCCGAACCCTCACCCCGCGCCGGTACAACTCCCTCCTGAATGTCACCATCTCGTGCTCTCTGAGTTGGCGTACTGCCCTGCCCTCATTGGCAGCTCTTCTCCTGGCCGCCAGCCTTGCCACCATGTGCCGAAGGGTGCGCTGCATGTGCTCCTGATCCTGTAATGGTCGGGAAAGAGACAAATTCTCGAACATCACACCGTTATCTGGAGGGGGGGATGTTCGACTCTGGGACTGCTGCCGACGCAAACCAGTCAGTGTGCTCCGGTATCTGAAGCGTACACCGCCAAAAGCCCCAAAAGAACCATTGTCTGATTGTCGCAGGTCGTATTTCTTAAAGTCTTTCTCCGACTTGATACTATGGTAGATGGAGTTGAATGGCTGTTTGCATAGTGGACACTCTGCTTTGTTCTTGGACCACTCATGGATGCAGCGGAAGCAGAACTTGTGCAGACAGAGGTCCAGGTAAGACATGTTGTTGAAGACATCTAGACAGATGGGGCACTTGGAGTCTGGAGAAGGTTCTGAGGACTCGGAAGTTTTTCTCTGGGTACTCTTCCGAGACCGCCGCAGGGCAAGCCTGGTCGTTGCCATTATCTTAAATAACAAAGAAAAAAGATTGATTAGGTTTAAATTAAAACACTTGGCAGTTTGAAAGAGTTAATAAAAAACAGGTGCATGCGTTTAGTTAGACATACCAACAGTCAGACACACCATGAATCAGACACCCTCCCCGAACCCTAATCTCAAAGGAAGCCACAGTTGATTTTTAACCCGCAGCACGGGTTTGTCTGACTAATGAATGTAGGATTGTTGTTATGAAGACCTATATAAAACACATCTTCTGATATATATTAAAACTGGCTTAAGGGAGTACCTTCTGGCAGGCGGACCTCTGACATCACACTGATGTCAACACGACTAAAGGCCTATTCATAGTCTGGATTTTCGGTGGTGAGGTGACCACCGCTCCGGTGGTGAGCTGACAACCGGAGCTGAAATAACGTTGAGAGGTGGTGAGTAAAAACAGAGAAGGGCTGGAGCGGTGGCGGTGGTTTGCTCTTCACCGCGGCTCGTGACGTCATGTTGTAGTTCGGTGGTCACCCCACCACCGAAAATCCAGACGTATGAGCCTTTAACCATAAACATATAAGGAGTTCCCAAAGAAGCTACGCCCAAATATAGTGTCATCATGACATCAGGTCCAAAATGTTTCTTCCAGCATGCCAGCTGAGCTGGAAAGAAACCACCCTGGGAATCTAATGTTACCATCAGTATTCAAGAGGTTTTATTTAGCCAACTTTTTAAATGTTGATATTTGCATTTGAAAGTGGGATGACTGAACAATAGCAGTGTATATTTATTATTTATTTGATGTTAGAAGTAAATTATATACGCCGTTTAGTTTACCCTGCATATATCGCACGTGTAATGTACATGATGCCATAAACATATTAAAACCCGAGTGAAATAGCACTGTCTGGAACAGTCTAGTGCTTTGGTATGTTTAGCAATAGACATATTGGGGCTATAGTTTAGTAACTAACATGTACACTAGCAAGACAACATTAAAGTTGTATAGCTTAAATAAATAAATCGACTGAGTAAATAAGACGGTACGTGCTACAGTGCTAGGCTACTTAGGATATAAATAAGATGGTAGTTATTGTTTACCACATAGCCTGAGTCATAAAGCTAGCCAAGCTAGCCAGCAGAGCTTGGCATTTCCGTTTTAAATCACTTCACTCGCTACATTTATCACTGTAGTGTACAGAATTGAACGTTCATTTAAACGTTGTTGTTTGACATAGTTAAGTTTAAACGGAGCCCTTCTTTTAAGACAGTATCGATATTTTCCTTTAGCTAATGTAGCTAATTCGGTCGCAGGGATTCATTCCATGTTCTTTCGTTTAGCTCTCCCATCGCTACTAGCGAACCGTCAATCCATCGCCAAGGCCTTTATGTAATACAGATGTTCATAAATTAAAACTATATTAGTCTCTAGTATGGTTACATTAACCAGGAGTTCGATCCGGAGGCCTCGATCGTTCACGTTAGCTAACCGGTCCAGGGTATAAAGTTCTAATTATATAGCCTTACCTCTGAAATCCTTAAACTATTCTGCGAATAGAAGCTTTTGAATTGTTCCTTTCCAGAAACATCTTCGTCATCTTTACACGAACATTTCTGGGAATGGAAACGCACTATGCTCCTTGGAAGAGCAAAATGTGATATTTGTTTGTTTGGGACGGAGTACGTCCACCATTTGTTGTACAAAACACCAATGGGGGCGCTGTGACTGAACCGTGAGCTTCTGCAGTCTTCTTCTTTTCTATAATCGTTGATTCGTTGCATTACCACTACCCTTATAACTCTATGGCGCCACCTTCTGTTTATCTCGTGTGCATTTGATGAACATGGTGGACCCTCTTGTAAACAAGTGTAATACTTAATTGGGTCGTCCACTCACAGTTAACAGTCTTTGTATTGAGTTTGTGCTCGAAATGTACTTTAATTCTGCAAACTGTTAATACATATTTCAATCAATCAAACAAAAAGTGAGCGCTTGAATTGTTTGTTTTGATTGAGTTATTGTAAATAAAATAGTACATTGGTTGTAACTTGTATACAATGGTGCAAAATGATAACTTTCCATTGAGGTGTATTGAATTCATGGTGACATTTACAAAGACATACAATAATATACAAGACATCAACGCTATAGCAATATACATTATCTCATAAATCACTTTCTATTCCCACACAAAGTCGTGACTGGCAGTGGCACAACTTAAATGTTGACGTTACGTCTTCTGGGGGTCATGTATAGCTTTCTTTTATTAATCTAAAAATTATAGGCTACTTCTCTCCGTGATATCCTCAGCAGCTTTTTAAAATGCCTCTTCAACTCCCAGTTTTCAGCAGCTGCATCATGCAATCCCCTTAGCTTTGGTTGTTGGTAATACCCCGTAATACTACAGTAAATTGCAAAATAAATTAAGAAAAAAGGCAACAGCTAACACACGGCATTTTGTACATATTTTAATTTTAATTAACATATACACAGTTTTTACAAGAGATTATAGAAATATTGATTTGATGTTTATTTGATCAGTGGTGGCCATGGCTCTCAGGGAGATCTGGAACAACTTCACCGGTCTCCAAAATGGTGTCACCCTGACCACAAAGACAGAAGAATGAAATGGTTAAATGTGTGTTACATTTTCTGTGTCTTCCTTTTTGGATGGTTGTTGATCGGTCAGTACATCCCATCCATTCCGTCCAGGTGTCCACCACTTTAATAAAGATAACACAAAAACTACCAGTTGGCTTGATTGCCATAACATTTGATCATGCTCAAAGGAGGATAAAGTGAATTTGAGCCCTAGTGGATTTGACTTTCCGCCTCACAAACCAAATGAAAATACTACCATCTAACAATAAACAAGAACACTCAAGCATACAAGCTAATGCAGTACACTAATGACTAATAATGTTATAACAATATATATCATACAATATTAAATGTAATAGACACACACACACACACACTCCTCAATGAATTAGAATATTTTGTAAAAGTTCATTTTCTTCTGTAATATAATTCAAAAAGTGAAGCTTTCATATATTCTCAATTCATTGTGCATAAAGTGAAGTTTTAATCTAGATGATTATGGCGTACAGCTCATGAAAATCAAAAAGTCCTATCTCAATGAATTAGAATATTTCACGAGACAACAAAAAAAAAATGTTTTGTTTAAACGAGAAATGTCGATCATCTGAAAAGTATAATGTATACAGTCAAAACTTGGTCTGGGCTACTTTTGAACAAATTATTTCATCAATGGGGTGTGGCAAGGAGGTGATCAGCCTGCGGCACTGTTGAGGTGTTGTTTGGAAGCCCAAATTAAGCCATAAATTAATTTGTATTGTTGAGTCTTATGTCTCACACCTTCCTCTTGACAATACAACCTAGATTCTCTGTGGGGTTCAGGTCAGGCCAGTTGGCTGGTCAGATAAGCACAGTAATACCATGGTCAGTGCACTAATTACTAGTAGTTTTGGCTCTGTGGGCAGGTGCCAAATCGAGCTGGAAAGGAAAATTTGCATCTCCATGAAGCTTGTCAACATTGTTACAAAACCATATGTCTAGGGGTAAAGGTAATGTAATATATGAGAGAAACGGAAACCAAGGCCTTAATACAAGGATTTATTCAATAGTATAATGAATAAATTATAAGAATCAACAATAGTTTACAAAATAAATGGCTCTTTAACTCGCATGAACATAATAAACGGAATCCAAAAACAAAACTAAAGTTATTCCTTTCCGAAGGGAATAACTTGTCTAACAAAAGTTCAGCTTCACAAAATAAAGGAACAAAACAGTTGGCGACATGTAGTAGTAGTACGACGGATGGGGGAAAGACCTTTGGAAGTGTTTCCCCAGCGCTGGGCTGGGCATGAATGGGCTATGTAGTGAGAGAGCCGCGGCCGCTAGCTCGCTCACGTGACCGTCAGCCAATCAGGGAGGTTGATCAGACCTCCATGGTCATGGCCAACAGGGTTACCCCAGCCACACAGCTGATGACAATCAGTCTGTCTGAAAACCCATTAGTATCCTCTGCATGGGAGGAGAGTTAGTCTAATACAGGTTCATAACAACTGCTGCACAGATATAGATATATATATATATATTAGAAGACATCTAGGCCTAAGATAATCCACATACATATATATATACTATAACAATATACCACCATATAAATATATATATACTATTAGCAATAAACATATATATATTTATAATCCAAAATAACACTCATAAATCATAACACTCATAATTAATCATAACCACACACGACCATAGTCGTGACACCCCCCTTCCCGAAAAGAAGTTATATCCCCAAATAACTTCTTCTCAAAGAAGAGAGCACCTTAAACCCGGGAAAGGGCATCCGCAAGGACATTGTCCGTCCCCTTCTTGTGGCGAATTTCCACTTCAAAGTCCTGTAGCATCAAGGACCATCTCATCAGTCTCTGATTTGAATTTTGCATTTGCCTTAGGAACACAAGGGGATTATGGTCAGTATAGACAACAATAGGCAACGGGCTTGAGCCAACATATACCTCGAAAAATTGTAATGCAAGTAACAGGGCGAGAGCTTCCTTCTCAACGGTACTATAGTTACCCTGCGCTGAATTAAATTTCTTTGAATAGTAACAGATGGGATGATCGATATCCTGAAGATCCTCCTGGAGCAGGACAGCACCGGCGCCACAGGCGCTGGCATCCACCTCCAGCTTGAACGGTTTGGTGAAGTCGGGCGCAGCCAGGACTGGAGTGCTGCAAAGGAGAGCCTTGCAGGATTCGAACGCTAACTGACAGGCAGGCGACCAGATAAATACTCTTTTGACGCTAGTCAGCGTAGTCAGCGGCGCAGTGACGGCAGCAAAATTTTTGCAAAACCCCCGGTAGTAACCTGCCATGCCCAAAAACCGGCGGAGCTCACGCCTAGTCCTCGGCACAGGATATTCTAGAATAGCCTGGATTTTTGCATTAATAGCACGTACCTGGCCCTGACCAACCTGCTTCCCAAGATACGTTACGGTCGCACAACCAAATTCACATTTTGACAAATTTAATGTCAGGTTAGCCTCTCCTAACCGCTGAAAAATCTGTCTCAAAGTGTGTATATGCTCAAGCCAAGTATCATTATATGCCACAACATCGTCCAAATAAGTCTCTGTATTGTCCACGCCTCTTAGTACATTATTCATTAATCTTTGAAATGTCGCTGGTGCATTTCTTAAGCCAAATGGCATCACTGTATATTGGTATAAACCGTCTGGTGTCACGAATGCACTGATCTCTGATGCACGGGGTGTCAAAGCCACTTGCCAATAACCCTTTAGCAAATCCAATTTAGTTACAAATTTAGCAGACCCCACCCGATCCACGCAATCCAACATCCTCGGGAGCGGATAACTGTCAGCCTGCGTTATATTGTTAACCTTACGAAAATCTGTACAAAACCGCTGGCTCCCGTCAGCCTTAGGCACCAGCAAGCAGGGGCTAGACCACGCACTGCTGCTATGAACAGCCAGCCCGTTCTCTAACAAGTAGTCAACCTCTTTTCGTAGTAAAGCACGCTTGGTTGGATTAACCCGATAGGCATGTTGCTTAATAGGAGGGCAATCCTTCTGTACAATTACGTCATGAGAAAGGGCTGATGTGCATGATGGGTTATCTGAAAACAGATTCACATTATTTTCCATCAAATCAATAATGTCTGCTTGCGCCTGGGGACCCAAATGTTTTAAATACCCCGGTAAATCATTCAATATTTCAGAGTTCTGTAGACGTGACCCAGACGAACCTTTTACACGCAGCCCATCACTCTCAGGGGAATAAAGTGACGGCGCTGCTGCAGAAAGTGAGGCGACAACTGCGGGAATAACAGGAGTATCTGACTCGGTGCGAGCCAGATACGGCTTGAGCATATTCACATGACAAACCCTTGTCTTTTTGCGACGATCGGGCGTCAAAATCACATAATCCGTTTCACTTATTTTTTTGTCAATCACATAAGGACCACTGAATTTGGCCTGGAAGGCTGAGCTTTGCAGTGGGAGCAGCACCAACACCCTCTGACCCACAGCAAACACTCTATGCACAGCCTTCCTGTCAAACCATGCCTTCATTTTACCTTGAGCTTTACTCAGAAAGCTGCTAGCCATCTGTCTGGCCTTGTGCAATCGCTCGCGAAACCCCGCAACAAAATCCAATACATTAGTCACCGGCGAGTTTGCGTTGGCTAATAAGCCCTCTCGAAACGCACGCAACGGCCCGCGCACCGTATGGCCAAACACCAGCTCCGCTGGGCTAAACCCCAGCGACTCCTGTACGCTCTCTCTTACTGCCAGCATAAGATAAGGCAAGCCCTCGTCCCAGGCTTTACCAGTTTCGTGACAGTATTTCTTCATCATCGCTTTCAACGTCTGGTGAAACCGCTCAAGCGCGCCCTGGGACTCAGGATGATAAGCGCTAGAGTGTCTGTGTTCTATGCCAAGGGTGGAAGCAACTTGAGCAAATAATTTTGACATGAAATTTGAGCCCTGGTCACTTTGAAGATACCGGCAAAAACCAAAAGTAGAGAAAAAGCTAGAAAGCGCTTTAATAACTGGTCTCACTTTTAGTGTGCGTAATGGGAACGCCTCTGGGTAGCGCGTTGCACTACACATTACAGTAAGAAGGTATTTGTGACCAGATTTTGTGGTCGGTAATGGACCGACACAGTCAATCATGATGTGCTCAAATGGTTCACCCACAGCAGGGATCGGTTTCAACGGCGCGGGCGGAATAGTCTGGTTTGGCTTCCCCGTCATCTGACACACATGACAAGTGCGGCAGAAGTCAGTAACAGACGCATTCAAACCCGGCCAGAAAAAATAGCGTAGGATGCGGTCATAAGTTTTACGAATGCCCAGGTGGCCAGAAATGTTGTCGTGAGCCAGACTGAGAATCTGGGAACGGAAACCCTGAGGTACCACAACCTGACGCACCACATTCCATTTCAAGTCACCGATAGCCGCTGGAAACCATTTACGCACAAGGAGGCCATCCTCTACACTATATGCACTCGGCCCAGCAGCCTCACCCACTTTGGTAACTGCCTCCCAGCACACAGAGAGAGAGCGATCGTGCTTCTGCGCATGCGCAAATGTTTCCCTATCGATATCAAACCCAAAATCACTTTTAGTAGCCAGCAAGCTTTTCCTAGCCCGCTTACGCGGTGTCTGTGGGGCATCACCCACTGGTCGCTCGGCACACAAGAAAGTGTCACACAACGTAGCCTCGTCATCAAACTTTTTCAATTGTGCGCGAGTCACAGCACAACCCGGAAACACAGTGGGTGGGGCTCCCAGCGCAGGCATAGCTACGTTAGCCACAGGTTTTTCAACCACTTCTAGCGACGCAAACACTTTGTCCCCAGCTATGTCGTTGCCAAGAATCATCCCCACACCTTCAATGGGTAAACTTTCACGTAGCCCGATCTGCACAAGACCAGAAACAAGTGGAGAGCGTAGGTGGATCATATGCAATGGAGCGCGAGAGGATATCATTTCCACGCCCAAAACCAATGCATCGGAACCACAAAAGGTATTCTCCGCAAATGGCAGTACACTCTGTAAAATAAGGGACTGTGAGGCGCCTGTATCACGCAAAATGGTGATAGGAACGCGCTCATTTTCCTTATCAGACAGCGAGACTGAGCCATGAAAAATAAAGGGATCAAAACACTCCTCTACCTCCGCCCGGACAGCCATAGCTGTCTCGGAAGCAGACCGAGGAATAGTATGCACAAACCCCACACCCTTTGGTTTTTTTGAATACACCTTTCCATTTCCATTCTCTTTCTGCTGCTTATGTTGTACTTTAGGGCAGCGAGAAACCAAATGGCCCACTTCATGACAGTAAAAACAAGCACGATTGTCAGGCGCTGCACTTGCGCCCCTCGGTGGACTTTTCGGTTGTGACAATTTGTGCTGTTTTTTCTGCATGTTGAACAGACCCTCCCCGCTACGCACCGGAGAAACACCCGAACGGTGCGTCAGATCATATTCATCGGCCCTCACAGAGGCTTTAGCAATTGAGTTAATCTTTTGTTCCTCAAGATAGACAACAATACGATCTGGGATACATGATTTGAAATCTTCCATCACTATCAGCTCAGTAAGCTGCTCAAAAGTGTGTACGTTGCTCGCGTTGCACCATTTCCTAAACAATGTGGCTTTTTCACGGCCAAATTCCACAAACGTTTGAGTAGAAGATTTTTGAGCGGCCCTATATTTTTGCCTATAATGTTCAGGCACCATTTCGAAACCGCTAAGGATAGCCGCCTTTACGACATCATAACATAGGCTCTCATCCACCGTGAGTGCGCTACAGATATCCTGTGCTCTACCTGTCAACTTACATTGGAGTAGCAAACTCCAGAATTCCCTGGGCCACTTAACAGCACCAGCAATTCGTTCAAAAGCACAAAAGTAGTTATCCAACTCACCCTCCTTGAACGCAGGTACCAATGCGATTTGTTTGCTTATGTCGAACGCTGCCACTCCTCTGGAACCTGGGGGTGACCCGTGTCGCTGCTGGGAGGCGGGCGCCCCTGCGGACGCCTCGTCGGGGTAGGTCTGGCCTCGCAGGCGTGCCATGTCGAGCTCATGTCTCTGATGCTGTAGTTTGCACTCCTCGCTCTTCAGCGTTGTTAGTGCTATTTCCAGCTCAAGCTCCCGGAGGCGCAGAACCCCCCCTATGTCCTGAGGACTCCCCCCAGTGCCCCGTGGGTAATCATGTGGGGCCTGAGCAGACGGGTCCCCCGCGGGATCCTCGCCCTGCTCTAACACACCCGTAGTGTCAGACTGATTGGCCCCACTAGAACTCGGTTCTGCGACAATGAGTGATACGTCTCCCCCCTCACTCTCATCTGACAGCATCGTAATGACTCCCTGTGAAAACAACTGCCGTGAGACAGCTGCGAAAATCGCCTCTTTCTTTTTGGTACCGTGCGGTAAAGGAACGTTAAATTGTTTGGCAATACTGTACAATTCCCAATATGAGCACTGTTGTAGCTCCTCAAGCGACAGGACATCCGTACTAGCACCCTGGTCATCAGAGGCCATACCAAATACAGGCCATATACAAAATCCGCTACTCAAACTGGTACGAGCAACATACTCACCATTAATACTCCCCAATCCGTCTACCACCAAAAGCAATACTAGCAAAACAAAAAACATAACCAACTGAACAACTGAATCCTTAATTTGTTTTTTGAAACGGACGGGCTCCCAAATATGTTACAAAACCATATGTCTAGGGGTAAAGGTAATGTAATATATGAGAGAAACGGAAACCAAGGCCTTAATACAAGGATTTATTCAATAGTATAATGAATAAATTATAAGAATCAACAATAGTTTACAAAATAAATGGCTCTTTAACTCGCATGAACATAATAAACGGAATCCAAAAACAAAACTAAAGTTATTCCTTTCCGAAGGGAATAACTTGTCTAACAAAAGTTCAGCTTCACAAAATAAAGGAACAAAACAGTTGGCGACATGTAGTAGTAGTACGACGGATGGGGGAAAGACCTTTGGAAGTGTTTCCCCAGCGCTGGGCTGGGCATGAATGGGCTATGTAGTGAGAGAGCCGCGGCCGCTAGCTCGCTCACGTGACCGTCAGCCAATCAGGGAGGTTGATCAGACCTCCATGGTCATGGCCAACAGGGTTACCCCAGCCACACAGCTGATGACAATCAGTCTGTCTGAAAACCCATTAGTATCCTCTGCATGGGAGGAGAGTTAGTCTAATACAGGTTCATAACAACTGCTGCACAGATATAGATATATATATATATATTAGAAGACATCTAGGCCTAAGATAATCCACATACATATATATATACTATAACAATATACCACCATATAAATATATATATACTATTAGCAATAAACATATATATATTTATAATCCAAAATAACACTCATAAATCATAACACTCATAATTAATCATAACCACACACGACCATAGTCGTGACAACATACTGAAGCACAATGTACTCTAAGGTGGTCTTTGACTCTTTACACAAGAATGGTGTTCATAGAAAACTTATGACATCATGGCTCACAACGCATAATTATGTTTATTACATTGATGCAGAGCCATATATTATATAATGGAGTTCCTACAATGAACACGCCTCCCTCCTCGCCTACAAAGCACCACTCATCAGCGATGGTGAATGTAAAACCATAATGTAAATAAAATGCCTTGTGATTGGTGGCAGCAAAATATATAACCATCCCATGGCGCGCTCTACCTGCATGCTCTGTGCTGCCTGTCAGCCTGTGTGTCACTCAAGCAAGCAGGCAGCGAGCGACGGCCACAACCTCGTTGTGTTTTGGAAGTGTCATTCAAAACCCCGATAGGGTTGTGTGAAGGGGGAGCTACAAACGTAACATTGTTACAGTGGCAAGCTCACAACATGCTGCAACTTATTGGAGCTTGTAGATCTTCTATTTTCTGTGCACCATCATTCAACAAAATATAAATAAACTGACTGTCACACTCTGGTCTGAGTGAAGGTAGTGTAGGCCAAAATTGGCACTGAACCAGTTCTCAAAATGGCAAAAATAGGCCAGGCCCCTCCCATGGACCAAACCAACCCAGGATTGATTCCACAATCTAACCAGTGGCTTCACAATGTCCAGAGACATCACAGTTCATTCATAATACATTTTAGAGTCAATATAATAATATACAATTCAAGAGACAAGCAGGAACTGGTACAGGCTTTTCCCTGGCTGGCAGTTCTCCCCTGTTATCTCTTACCTAGCCTCAAGTGAGACTGAACTCTACACAAACCCTCATACTGTTGGTATGTTCCCCACACCCCACAGCTGATAGTTGCTCCCTACAATGGAGTCAACCAATTATCAAACAAGCATCATCATCATCTCATTTACATACACATCCCAAAATAATATAATTCAAACTTTAGCCATTCAGTCTCAGTGGCAGGCTGAACTGCCACATTACCTCCCCCCTCTCCAGGCGCAGCCGTATTGGTAACCACCTCCTTGCAGGGTGCATAGGAGAAACCAGACAGTTTGTTCTCAGAGGGAAGTCTGAGGCCTTGGGCAGGCTGCTGTGGTGCTGCTGGTTGCTGTAGCACTGGTGCTGCTGCTCTGTCGCGGCCACCGGCAGTCCTCGCCGCCCCCAGCAGACATTCTTGGTCCTGTCCTGGTTGCCTCCCATGACCCCTAGAGCTGGGTGCTCTGGTGGTTGAGAAAGCCGAGCTTCCGCTCCTGCTGCTCCCTCTCCTTCTTTCCTTCTCCATCTGGAACTTCTCAGCCAGGTTGGAAAACGCTGCCGCCGAGATGAGGTGGTGCTCAATGCTGGACACCTTTGCTTGTTGTGCGGCAGACTCTTCCTCCGAGGCCTCTGCTGGTTCTGATTTGGCTGTCTTGCTTCTGGTTTTCCCACCAAGGGAACCTTCCTCCGGGTGGCCATCCCACCACTGCCACCAAATGTCACACTCTGGTCTCACTGCTGGCCTCAGGACTCCACCAAGAAACGCAAGAAAGAAGCTCTGAAGAGCTCCCAGTCGGCTCCCAGTCAACGACACAAGGCTACCAGGAGAGACCAGGAAGAGGCGGACGAGGACGAGGAGCAGGAGGAGGAGGAGGTGCACATCTCCGTCCAGGAGCTGGTGAAGATCAGGGACGGCGAGGTCCTGCTGATGCAGAGCCTCCTCAGACTGCTGCACAGGTTCTTCCTCAAAGACAGAGTGCAGAGCGCCATCCACTGTACACAGATCTTCATTAAGCTCATTTACTTTGAGCCTGTACTTGGAGAAGTCAGCTTTTCTGCTAAAAGGGACATCGACAGTCTGAGATCCGTTCCGGAGTTGGCCTTCCATGGTCTGTCACTGCTCTGCACCCCCAGCCATGGAGACCAGAAGTAGTCAATCCTCAGGGTGTTCCACAGACTGCTGTACGTCATCGTCATGATGAGTAAAGCCGGTTCGGGGAAGCCCTCTCTTCTCCTGCCTGGGCAGTCCTACATTGACCCCTGTGCAGTGGCAGGTCCCCCTCTTAAAAAGGCCAGGCCCCTCCCATGGACCAAACCAACCCAGGATTGATTCCACAATCTAACCAGTGGCTTCACAATGTCCAGAGACATCACAGTTCATTCATAATACATTTTAGAGTCACATAATATACAATTCAAGCAGGAACTGGTACAGGCTTTTCCCTGGCTGGCAGTTCTCCCCTGTTATCTCTTACCTAGCCTCAAGTGAGACTGAACTCTACACAAACCCTCATACTGTTGGTATGTTCCCCACACCCCACAGCTGATAGTTGCTCCCTACAATGGAGTCAACCAATTATCAATCAAGCATCATCATCATCTCATTTACATACACATCCCAAAATAATATAATTCAAACTTTAGCCATTCAGTCTCAGTGGCAGGCTGAACTGCCACACTGACTACTGTACGTTTGCAAATAAGGGCCCATGGGTGTTTATAGGGACGAGGCGGTTATTAAGCAAGATGGTGTCAGAACCTGGGCTGTTATTAGGTAGTGGGCGGCTATTTGAGTAAGAATATAGAAGGAAATATACGGTATGTCACCAACATGACATGATAGGACTTAAAGTTAAAGCAAGGCCTAAGGCCGATTCTAAAAACGCCTCTAAATCCTGACCTAAGATTTCTGAAAAACTTCAAATATTTATATAGCAGCATCAAAAAATTTGCATTTTTGAATGCTGTACATACTGTACAGAACCCAAATATGGGTGCCCGGCCTGAGGGGGTAAGATACCAATAGGGGTTCCCGCCCAGAATGGGTTAAGTGTTACAAGATGGATCATGAATTTGATAGTAAGAACAATGGTGTACTTACAGGGAAAAGTCTGGGTTTGAGATCCACAATACCGTAGGGCCTTTTCTGTAAGAGACAACAATATTTTTAATTGTAACATGCAAAAAAATCTGAGCTCCCCAACACTCATAAACGTCATAAGAATCTCTCCAACATCCTGTTCTGCAACACACTACATTGTACATTTATTGACAGTATACTATGCAATATACACCATATCCCTAGCTACCTTATAGTAGAGCTTATAGTATGGATATTATTGAGACATGATATCATCTGTGTATTGATTAGCGTAATATCATGATATAGCTTAAATGCTGCATTTTCCTGTTCTTAAAGGGAGCAGCACACTAAAGTAATAAAATCTTCTTAACTTATTAGACAGAATGCCTCTACCTGTGAAGTCATATCTACATTACAAATGATTGTTTCTCAAAATGTACTTATTTTCTGAATGTCAACTATTTATCTTCACTTACAGCAACATGGTATTTCACATAGTAGTGAACAACCCATGCAGGTATCAAAAGACGCGTCAATGCAAACACTCCACCTGTGTATGCCTTGTAGGTCTGAAAAGAGAAACCAAATATCATATTCAACAACTGAATGTTTCAGGCAAATGCTTAAATATTCATATGTGAAAATATTATTTAAATTCTTGTGAATATTAGTTACTTGTCAAATAATGTCATAACTTTATTTATTTAAATGTTAGGTAGGACCTCCAAGTACCTTTTATTAATATTATATTATATTTACATACATTTTATAAATGGGAGCCAAATACTAGTTTTAACTAGAACTGCACTCTGCCGAGTGCATACTTGCTTGTTGCACACTAGTAGGCCATAAATGGCCTACTAGTGCGCAAGCAGAGCGCGCAAGTACTTTCGACCGCTGGAAACTATCACATCTCAGTATCTCTGTGAAGGAACGTTTGAAATGTATAATCATTACGTGTAACTATTTGCTACCTAACTACTTTTTTACAGAAAAATGAATCATTGATATGTGATGAAAAAAAATACAGAGTATGTAGTTGTAATTTGATTAGCAGTATACTGTGGTTACTTGGTTCCAAAAAGTGAAGCCAAGTTTTTTTCAACCGTAGGTTTGTGCCTGGTTTGCTGGGACCAGTTACAACATTACGTCATCGTTGTGAACTGGGACCAGAGTACATGGTGTGTATATGACGTAATGTTGTAACTTGTAACTTGTAGCTAGTCCCAGCAAACCAGGCACAGACTGTATGTAGTTGTTCTAGTTACAACTACATACAGAGTATGTAGTTGTAATTTGATTAGCAGTATACTGTGGTTACTTGGTTCCAAAAAGTGAAGCCAAGTTTTCTTCAACGGTAAATCTGTGCCTGGTTTGCTGGGACTATAGTTACAACATTACGTCATCCTTGAGAGAGTACATGGTGTGTATATGACGTAATGTTGTAACTTGTAACTTGTAACTTGTAACATTACGTCATATACACACCATGTACTCTCTCAAGGATGACGTAATGTTGTAACTAGTCCCAGCAAACCAGGCACAGATTTACCGTTGAAGAAAACTTGGCTTCACTTCGAAGAGACCAAGCGAAACGATTACTTGCGCTCTGCTTGCGCAAGTAATTAAATGTAACGCATACATTTTTTTAGCCTGTCATCTTGGGCATAACCCTATGCTTATGGTATAAACTAGCAAGAAGGTCATAATGATGTACCATGCCTGTTCAAATCATGTACATACTGTTACATTATTATTTCTGACCATTATCCAAAGCTTATATTTATTCTTTATTTTGTTATATTTAGGGGAAATAGTCAATGTATCATTGATGCCCACAAATAGTCTCTTTGGTACCAGTGTATTACAATGTAGATACAGTAGTATGCGCAGCACAGATGATGATGATGATTATTATGATTATTATTATTATTATTATTATTACGTACGTATAGTCGAGTATTATTATGTACTATACTCAGTACTACTCACATAAAGCCTCCACATAGACTTGGGTTGCAGAAAGTTACCCCAGAATCTCTCGATTGCGCCCGCAGCTTTAGGTTGAATCACGGGCTCCCGTGCACTCAGCTCCTGGTCCTTCAGCCATTGTCTTCTCAGCTTTATGAGCTGCTCCATACGGAGCTTCTCATCTGCTGTGTACCCAGACATGATGCTACGATATTGTTGTTTATCTCTCGATATTCAACCTCAGTAGCTACTACAATGACACCATGGAGGACACACTTCCAGAAATACAACCACGAAGAAGAGCTAAGCGGAAGTGTGAGTCAGTGTGACAGATTTATGTCTTGAGAATAATAGAGCGACATCTACTGGAATTCACGTGTGTTGTTGTTTTTTTGTGTTTTTTCCCCCAGTGGTTCTCCAACTTTTTATTTACTTAATATCTGCCAGTGCAATAATATACAACACACACACACACACACACACACACACACACACACACACACACACACACACACACACACACACACACACACACACACACACATACACAATTAACCTTCTGGTTTCCTTATTGATAATAATTTGCCTTTCCAGTAATAATATGGATGCTGCTTTAAAGTTATTTAAATTACAACAGAAGCCTACCATTATTTTTGCATGGTTATTTCTGATTTATATTCCACCATCGAATTAAAGTTGGCATAAATGTATTAAAGATGAATACTGGGTGAAACCATTGCACGCCCGTGCACACTAGACTAAATCCTTATCGCAAATGTTTTTTTGTGATTTAATCAAATAATGCTCAACAGCATAGACTACGGTAGTTACACAGGAACATCTATAATACATTTATGCCAACTTTAATCCACTAGATGGTGGAATAAACCAGAAATAACCATGCAAAAATAATGGTATTTTTATGATTATTACTGGGAAGGCAAATTATTATCAATAAGGAAACCAGAAGGCTCACCCCAAAACACACTATGTTTATTATTATTATTATTGTTATTATTTATTATTATAAATAAATGACGTCTGTGCACTGTAGCGGGTCTATGACAGATGGGCGTGGTTTCTATTCACGACGGAATTTCCGTCTCCTGTCACATGTAATGTAACGTAACGGATACAATTAGCCAAATGTCTACTCATGCTACTTCTTAAATGTTTCCGTAGAAATGCAGGTAATATATTCTTCCTACTACAACTCTGTGTGTTCTTCAGATGATAGATCAGTAGGATTCTGTGCATTGTCTCTGTCTCTGTAGCAGTGCACAGCTTTTAGACGTACCATATGCATTGAGGAAGTTTAGCTCAGCTGGCAGCCTGGCATTAATATAACATACGATACGATCACGTATGAAACAAGTGTCGTTGAATCAATTCAATAACTGCAATAAGCATGCTGTTAAATAATTGCAGTATTTATAAAGGGACGATTTTCTAGACGTTATTTAGATATCTCCAAGTCTAACGGTTGCCAGGAAATAAGACGATATGCGAGCCTTGCGAGGACACCAGAGGAACATTAAGCTGTTCATGTGTGGACGAGGCTCAAGGTGACATACCGGTATATCATTGTGTCACTTAAAGTTGGTTCACACAGACATTACACACAGGAGGCTATGTTGAATCTAGTTGCAACACCGACCATTGACAGCCCCATTATGCCACAAAAATGTGGAACGCCCTACAATCAGCCGTAAAGGAATGTGAATCCCTACTCTCCTTGAAGCACTTATACGGGTGACTACGATTCGAAACTGGCCCCATTAAAATAATGAAGTCATCCCCCCCTACCCTTTACTTAGCTTTGGTCCATAGCTCTAAATGCCTTTAGCTATGGACCAGAGCTACCCTTTACTGTACTGTATGTTTTCCTTTTATTTTAATAGAAACAAACCTTAGTGCTTTCTTGGTTTGTTTTTGTTTAATCCTCTTAGCAGACCTTGTATTGAACTGCTATCCTGTGCTTATTCTACAAACTTAAAGTTTTCAATCAATCAACCAATTAAACCAAACAGGATTGTTTGGGTTGTTTATAGGCCTACAGCGTTCTAATTTCACCAACATTGCAGCTGTACGAAAAGCTTGAATTATCCTCTTTCTATCTGTAACGTGTTCGTTTAATTTAGCACTGCAAATGTTGATTCTTTTATTTTATTGATTACTTTTTCAATTGATCGAGAAGCATGTTATTTTATATTAACCCTGGAACACTAAACATCAATTTGGTCAACATCAAACACTGCTATTTTTGTAAAATATTCCATAAAAATATTTCTCATCAAAATATATTGAAGTACTGCAATACATGGCAACTTGAGGTTCTTTAATATTTCATCGACTTTTCACCAAAAAAAACTAAATGGATATCATGGGGCAGCCCTATCATAAAATATCAAAATCGGTGGAAAAACTTGGGTATATTTTTAAAATATCCCTAAAAAAAGCTGGGAACTTCCCCTTTCCACCCATTCCTGGGACATGCGAGAATGGGAAAAGAAATCCCATTGTGGGTGTATGGGATATTACTCTAAACACAGGTGAAATTCACCCGACCACCTGCCTGTAGATGAAAACAGGGATGTGGGCAGGGAAACAACCCTACTGTCACTGAGCATCATGAAGGTACTGAAAGACCCATCCACGCTCAGACATCAGCAACATTATGAAAATTACAAAAATATAATCGTCCGGGTGAAAATCACCCATGTTCTGTGTTCTAGGATTAAATGTTTTTCTATACCAATGAATCGATGAACCACTTAAGCGGTATTTTACACTTTGTCACACAATGGGTGAAAATGGCAGATCTACAAACTAATTTTTATGAGCCAAAATAGATAAATGAGTCAAATGACTAAATACTAATTGCTTATTTTATTGAATAACATATATTTTTCGTGTTACATGATGTTTGTTGAACTGTTTCACCCCTAAACCACTTGATGTGTCTGTTGTAGGGTATGTGCCAGAGGTTTGGATGGAGTCAGCACTGGACAGTACATTGTGTTGCTTAGAGATAGAAAGATCCATCACCACTCAGCAATCAGACCACTCTACACACCGGTGAGAGAAAAATGGTCAAGTATTTCTCTAACAGCACAGACATCAGGAACACATGGGACCATGTTGTCTCTGCTTTCTGGCAGAGATACCCCAACCCGTTCAGGTACAGAACTGTTTTCATGTGTTTTTATAATGAATCACATACACTACTATCACACATCGAAAATAGTTGCTGTCGGGCAGAAACCTTGTTACTGTTAACACCGTAACATTTTCTGGAAATGGAAAAAATTGGATCCATCCAGTATAGTTATTATTTATTTCGTGACAAACTATACTTTTCATTGGTTCATTATTTATAAAACCCATTGACAGAATGAGCCACTTCCAACAAACTCACAAGTTCACAACATATTGCGATGCTAACTTGTAGATCAGCTATTATGATGGAATTGGGCATTCGTATACAAAATAAAACGTAAAAAGTTAAATCAAGTGACACAGGGTTTCTGCCTGACAGCAACAATGTATTTATTTCAGTAAGTAAAGAGCAATAGATCAGTGTGGAAACGTATACAGTACATACTTACATGTATAGATGCATACCTGTATTATTATATTGTTTTCATATGACTTAATTGTTGTGAATAGTTATTAAACTAAAAGCAATTCCCACACATCCTTGTCTGTATTGTATTCCAAGACAAATGGAATACGATGAACTCACATTGTTATTAACACTAAATTTGTTTACTACTTTGCCCCATCCTTTTTCCCTCTACACCAAATATCCTTGTCTGACAAATAACTGCATATAGATATATGTTGTCAAGATCTCAATAGAGACATTAGAGCTGCACGATTATGACAAAAAATCAAAATCACGATCATTTGGGTATTTTTTTTTATTTTTGGAACACAGTCAGTTCTTATATGATATCTAAGATGGCTGTGTGGTAATTTCAATAGAAAAACAAACTCTGTGTGACCCAGGGGGATTGCAGCTTCTAGTGGCGTTGATGTCAGACTTTGGTTCTCTATTAGGGATTGAATAAGTGGTGTGTGTGTGTGTGTGTGTGTGTGTGTGTGTGTGTGTGTGTGTTAGCACTCATGTTCTAACGGAGGACGTGGTGTATCGGGAGGTGACTGCCGACCAGCATCTCCTCTCCAGACGCCTCCTGACAAAGACCAACCGGCTGCCCCGCTGGGCTGAGGCTGTGTTCCCCTCCAATATGTCCCGCTGTGTCTACATCGTGGAGGACTCTATTGTGGATCCAGTCAACAGGAGCATGACCACTTACACCTGGAACCTCAACCACACCACACTCATGGTGAGCGTTCGGCCTCAGTCGGGTCAAAATAATCCTCACAGGGCCCTTTTACACCTGGTATTTAACCCATTTTTTCCTATCGATTACTCACCCCATGGAGACTTGAATTCATGGATATTTTTGTTTTTGTCACATTCATAAGCCAATAATTTGATGTGGTGGAGTATAGGGAGCTGGTCATCAAATTATTGGCTTACAAAACAAACATTGAACTAAAGACAAACATTTAACCTGTGTATAGGAGGGGCTGTCGCCCCTCAAAAATCACACTTATTTGAAGTGAGGGACTCTCTTATACATGTATACATCATCATACATCATCAAATTCCATGCTCAGCCAATCAAATCATCACATTCTGTGGTACAAACACAGACACACAAAGCTGGGCATAGGAGGGGCTAGCGCCCCTCAAAAATAGCAGATAATAAGCTCACAGCACGTAACCTCAGGCTGCACTGCGGCCTGCTATTTTTTTACATTTTTTCTTTTTTTTGAGAGGCGCTAGCCCCTCATATACGGCTTTTGTCCCCACACGTCTCATATTTGCCATTGACAATGAAAGGAGAAATTAGGTCATATGTCCGTCAAATATGACGTAAATTTGTGGCAACACAAACATTAAATGCCATTGACAATGAAGGGAAAATTTAAGTCATATGTAGACGAGCAAATCGGCTAACCAATCACATATACAGCTGATGATAATGATAAGAGCGCCCCTCACTTCACACAGGTGTGATTTTTACTATATATGCAGCAGTTATTCTACATTCTCCTCACGCTTACTAGCCATGGTCACTTCAGACATGATTGAATGACTTTGCGTGCATACATTCCATTTATCCCCACCCACTTTTCTTTTTACTATTAGTCAACGAATTCATTATCAGTTAGCTGTCATTGCAGTACTGCATTGAGTGTCAATATTTTTAAGAAGTATTAAAAATGTAACACTTAAAATGAGCTGACATTTGTATCCATCAGACGGGTAATACAAGGTTTATACCACCCCTTTCAAACGGAATGAAATATATTTTTGAAATGCGCCAGTTTATTCAGGTTGAGGTGGTAGGTATTCATCTATTGTGAATATTTGTGACTTAAAGGGCTCCATGTAATAACTGGCCAAAGATCTCTCACATGACTAGCTCATTTGTTACCATTTTATTTATACTCTGATCACGAGTTTACCATTTTATGTAATTTGGAATGGAGATGGATGGTAGATTGTATGTATTGAGGCCACTGTTTTGTAAGATAGGACCACGTCGTCATAGATGCCTGATGCCATGACTTTTAAAAACGATGTCCTCAATTTAATTGTCCTTTTTTCCTACTGTAAAATAACCAAGTAATGTGCTAAATTCTACATTTAATTCTATTTGCTATATGCTTGTATCAGGCTTAGACTATCAAATTCAATAGTAGTAATATATATATAAGGATGGAAATATACAGTATAATAATTGCTTATTTACAAACACATGTCCTGGACTCCTTGGTGACTGATATTGGTATTTTTGGCCTTCTAATGCATGAGGCCATGTTTTTTCCTATGCACAGCTTTGTGTGCAGGTGTGTTTGTAGCATGGAATGTGATTATTTGATTGGCTGATGTATGATGATAAGAGCACCCCCTCACTTCAATGATTTTTTTAATTACCGTACTTTTTGTCCCCACCAGGCCTGAGGCATTGGGAGAAAGACCATATTTTAATTACTATACTTTTTGTCTCCACCAGGCCTGAGGCATGGGGATTGGGGAGAAAGACCTTTTTGTCTCCACCAGGCCTGAGGCATGGGGATTGGGGAGAAAGACCTTTTTGTCTCCACCAGGCCTGAGGCATGGGGAAAAAGACCGTATTTTTAGTGGACATTATTACCCGACTTCTCCATATCGTTTCATGGGGGCATAAAACACATGATTTGTAAGACACTACACAGATTACAGAGAACTTTGAATTGTAAAAATCTGTTGAGAGTATGGCCCGAGTTAATCTCACGGTGTCCTTCAACAAAATGTAAATTAAGCTGAAGAAAAAGCAAATTATAGTCCCAGCGTTTAAACGGACCAGGATGTTTATTCGGAGGAGGTGTTTTATGTGCAAAATGGTGTCAGACCTCCTGCGGTTAATGGGTAGTGGGCGGGTATTTGCGGTAGGTCTACTATTTGGAAATATACGGTACACAAAAAAGACCATTATAAGATAGTGAAAGTGAAGTAGCACTAGTTGAGTGATGTACCACTCCACAGTAATACCCCTGCCTTTCTCCCACCTCTCCTCCATTTGTCTGTCTGTCGGTCTGCCTCTCTGATATTCTCGTCCTCTTTATATCTCTCATTCCTCCAGTCAGTGGAAGAACGCTGTGTATTCCAGCAGTCAGAGGATCAGCCCTCCTCCACTCATCTTAGACGAGAAGCCTGGATCTCCTCCAGTGTCTACGGCTTCTCCAGACCCATCCAGGTACATTGAAACAATAACTCTAACAGTATAAGCATAATAAGTACGGTATAAGAACCCTTGTTTTGTATTATCATCTTTGGATCACTTAGCTGCACTATGTAACTTTCCTGTTCTACCCTGGATTTGAATCCGGCTAAACTAAGTATGCACCCCCTGCACAAGTGCTCAATGTTTTACCACTGAGCTAATAGAGTCTGCCTGCTTGCTCAGGGGTGACATTACATTTTGTGCCAAAGGTCCTGGCAATACAGTCACAGGATCTAATGTCTCAGTAGAAGAGCAGGGAGACCAAAAACGACCACCCCAAAATTCATATTGTATTAATTTAGTCTGCCATACAGATTGTACAAAATCTTCACTTGTCAAATTTTAGATTTTTGTATTGGCTATTCAAAAATATTAGATATGCAAGCTTATACATATGCTATTTTGCTATATATATTTTTTAATCTTGAAAGTGTGAAAACTACTTCTTTAGGGCATTTGTAGAATCGGCCTCAGGTCTTAATGGGTTAAGAAATAGTTACAGTACATAATACTGCTTTAAGTACAGAGATCCGAATCTCATTAGGGTCTGAATGTCTGCCTTTGGTCTCAGGAAACTGACCCACACGGCAGGAGTTTCTCATTTGCCAAGAGTGAGAACTTGATGTCTGCATGCCATGAATCCATTAATGTATTATAATGTTTGATCGCCTTGTTGTGCACATGCTGTCTTCTATTAAGCCCTATGTGGTCTGCAGGCCTATACCGTAGCTACTTTAGTGAACCTGTAGTGAATCGTCTCTGTGTGATCGCTGGTTACCTATCTAGTAGATACCTTAATCCAGGGGTTCTCAACCTGAGGGCCAAAACCTTTGTTTCTACGACAGTGATTCTCAAACTTTTTCATGTCAAGGACCCCCAGAATGATGGTTAAAAGCTAAAGTGACACAGATGCGTTCCAGGTCTTAATCTTAATGTATTAATACACTTATTCTCTCTACAATTCACCCAAAAAGTGTGATCTGAGCTCTACTTGTTTTTTGTTGTATGACTTATTTCTGGTGGACCTGCCAACACGAATAGAGCTATAGACATCCCTCCCTGCATCACTCACTCTGCTCTCCAGTGTTTTCAAAGTTCAACTGAGGACTGGTATATTTGTTTTTCCAAAATCAGGTCATTCTAAATAGAGGCAGGTTCTGAGTGGTCGGCACACGTGGTAACTGGAAAATCAAGTCAAAGAAGTAGTGGGTGCTGGACAGAATGCTCTCTTGCGATCAACTCCAGTGATGAAAAGAAAACGGCAGGTTTTTACTTATGCCAGAGTTTTAAAAGTATGGCACCTCCATACACAGCGGCGTTGCATGTTTGAGTCCCGTTCATGACGACCTTTGCTGCATGTCTCTGGGTCTCTCCCCTTCTCGCTCTCACTCTGTCCTGTCCATCTTTACTTGATACTATCAATAAAGGCAGAAAAGCCAAAAAAAAATCTAAAAAAAAAAGTATTTAGTTACCACCACTGCTCCTTATGACCTACATAACAAGAAGCTTTTATAGGAGACCTGCAGGCTGAAAAGTATTTCCAAGCCTCCAGTCAATGTGATGATTGGTAGGTCAAGCACTAGCATGCACAGGAGAGAGGTTGGATGCCTGCGTGCACAAAACGCCAAAATAAAGAACGGGAACGTCGGGAAGATTTGAGGGGAAAGAGGAAATGGAGACAGGCCTATTATATGTCAAGTCTATTATTATTAGTTGTTGTGGAACATGCCAGGGTTGACAGAATGCCTCTAGGGAGGAGGAAGAAAGAACCATGTAAGCAAAGCTATATTGCGTTTCTTTTTTTTTCTTCTTCTTGATGTGGAGCCACTTTAAAGGGGAATTTCACCAAGAAAAGAAAAGTGTTTTGCGTTATCAATTTGTTTTATCACACAAGACCATAAAAACATCTTGAGCTAATTAATTTATCTTGAAAATTAATTAAAGGTTATTCAAAGGTTTTGAATGTATTATCAGGAAGAAAATTATTCCATACAGTGGCCTTACTGACGGGCAGTGCTGGGAACAGATGATTCCACAATACCACCATCTGAAACTTGAATATTCACAACACTGATGATGTAGTCAATGAAGCCATCTCTAAAATCTATGAAAAGGTTTAATGTGCAACACAATTGTATACAATGCAGTAGGGGTCCCTGTTTTCATGTCTCTCTCAGCTAAGGGGTCCTCCTTGGCCAGAAAAAGCATTGAAGATTAAATTAGATTAGATAGATTAATATGACTTTTAAAGACAGTTTTCTTTCCTGTCCCACCAGGAGTTTGGACTGGCCCGCTTCAAGAGCAACCAGGCAAAGTCCATGAAAGGCCTGGAGTTTGCCCTGTCCAACTTACACGGTATGTAAACTGCACCAGCATCAGGAGGACAAGAGAGAGGGAAAGTACTGTTGGGAGAGAAAAGGGGAAACGGTCACAGGTTATTTTTAACCGTGGCCGAGTAGGGGAACGATAAAAACTCACGGAAGGAGAGGTTGCTTATTTAGGCCGGGACATAGCTTTGCGTCATATTTTCCATCCGTTTATTTCCCTAATTTAGTTGTTTTGTGAATTAATAATCAAAAGTTTCACCAGGCTTGTTGCCCATGGGGTGAGTTGAAGCCTCTCAGCGCTCCTCCAGGACTGATTGCGATGAACGGGTGGAAATCAGAGTATAAAATGTGAAATGGTATACACACACCAAGCCAATCACCACTCAACATCAAGCCCCCCCACCTTCCACACCCCACTCAAGTCGCTATACAAACAAAATGCCTCCTCCATAATGCATGGATATTAATCAAGCTATGATTGCATCGCTCTCTCTGCCTTTATCTCTTCTTTCTCGGTGTCAGCAGCAGCAGTGATGATTCAAGAAGGCTTGAGTTAGACTTTTTTTGTTTCTAAGAGATGGCCTTGTGTAAAGACGTTCTACTTACTTCAGACAAGAACCTGGTGGGTTTTAATCATATGAAGAGCCGCTATGCTTCCCCTGTCATGTTGTTCAGGTGGTGTGTCATGTCTACACATTAGTGATGAGCTGACTTGGTTTCTAGATGGCTTAATTGGCGAAAATATGCACTGAAACATTAGTGCATGAACAACCTTTACTTTTGGCACAGTTTAGTTTAGGGTATCACAATAGGTCTATATATCACTCTGCATACTGTATACATTCAGCAGTCGGCCACAATTCATTCTTCCATATTATGATTCTGCCCCGCAACCCGTCTGTTGCTGGGATGGCAGGACTGGGCCTGAGACTCACAGTGGTGGTGAGTATGTTAGTAAGTACATACTGTACATACCATCTTTACCACAGTGTCTATAGCTATATGAGGCATGCGCATGCCTGGTACAGTCACCATGTAGCAAAGGTAGTGCTCTCAACTCTCTAGAACTCTCCCAGTTTTGTCCGAATTTAGTTCTTAGTTCCCTCTCTCTCTTTGTGGCTTTGACTGGCAATTAACATTTTAAGCTTTGAAAATGATAAAACGGGTATTCATTTCTGATGACTCTTGCAGAACAGAATGTATCACTGACTTTTATTTGCAACGGAGGTTATATTCAGCACTATAAGAAATGGAAAGTAAGCATCTTTATTTATTTTATTTGTATTAATCCAAAACGAGTACAATTTAAAGCTTATAGGCTACCAAAATCATAAAACAGCACCACTAGAAGTGAGGATGAGGATATTTGAAGTCAATCCCTTGGACTATGCATGACGTATGCCCGGGAACACACACAAACACACACACATACACACATACTGTACACACACACACACCCCAATGGACACGATATACTACGATTAATCTTGCAGCACACCACCCTTCCACACATCACCTGAGAATAGTTTTGTCAGTTGATAGTCCGTACCACTACTTCAGGGAGTTTGCTGTCATCTGGCTAGAAAGGTGTTGGAGCAAGGCTGATGCAAAACAATGAAATCACCTCCTACAAATATTCAACGGTATACTACAGCTGGCGATAGTGAGTAGACCACCGCCGCTGTTGTAATCCACAGCTAAAGGCTTTGATTCAAAATGACTTGCACACGGGTCATGCACATTGAACACAACCTCAGGAGAGTGTGTGTGTGTGTGTGTGTGTGTGTGTGTGTGTGTGTGTGTGTGTGTGTGTGTGCGTGTGCGCGAGATTTGCCTCCATGCAAGATACGTATACACCCAATCGTGCGTGTGCAATCACAAATCCGTTGGTCTGTTCATGCTTGTAGATCGCTCTCTGATCTCCTTCCCGTCTGCATCTCCAGCAGAGAGTCGGAGACAGAGGTGGAGAAAGGAGAACGTACCCCATAGGAGGGGAGAGGGAGGTCAAACAGGCTATAGTGAGGAGTTGTGTTGTTATGTTCCAGTTGGGGGGGTGGGGGTGCGCACTTCAGGGAGCCTGGGAACACTTCAGAGCCCTGTGTAGTCTGACGGTCTGAGAGTTCAGATGTTTCTCACTGTCTCTTTTTCTTCCTCGTTCTTGTTTCTCTGCTTATGCCTCTCTGTGTGTATGTCTTTGCATGTCTACCTTTCTGTCTGTCTTTCTGTGTCACTAAAGGTTCACGCCAAGACAGAGAGGCAGAGTTGAAAAGTGGTTAGAAGGAGAGCATGGAAGAGAATGAGAGATTAGACACAGAAAGAAGGCAGGATATGAAAAATGGTTGTAAAGTGGAATCTTGGTTTCTAATACCCTGATTTGAACCAAGATAAATATGTCCTAGGACACTACATCTGTCTGTTTCCCAGAAACCAAACATTGCCTTAGCACAAGGTTTGAGAGAAATCCAAATCAACAGCTGAGATTTAATTTTATAAAGTGGCCGTATACCAGAAAAGACAACATGTTTAGTTACCCTCTTAAGACCTAGAAAGTTGTAGAAAACAGAACCAAGACATGAAGATAATTCCATTGAACTTAAGTCTTAGGAATCAAGCTTTACATTGGGTTAGGGTTAGGGTGAAGTTTCCCAGCCCATTTTTGGGACAGTTCTTCCTTTCTTTCTTTCTTTCCGTCGATAATTTTACTTCATTAGAGAGGTACAGTATACATGTCCATAACCGTAGATCAATACATTAGGTAGTTAATATAGTTTTTTCATTATGTCTGAGTCCATTGTACTTTTTATTTAAATTGATTATCGATATTCCTTTAATTGATTAAATCGAGTAGTTTGACACTTCGATTAACAATTGCACCCCTAGTTCTGTTGCGTGGCCAGACAATAGCCCACCACACACCGGCTGCGTCAGACACAGCCGCCTCCATTATTTTCAATGAACCTATCGCACACCGGCTCCGTCCGCCGCGTCGCACCGCGTCGCCTGGCGCGCCGATAGAACCAGTTCTATTTTCCAGGCGGCGCCACGCAGCAACGCGTCTCGCTGCAGACGGTCGCAGAAGGTGTGTGATGGGCTTAAATCACTGAAGGCAAACTCTGTTTTTGCACCGGCAGATTTGTCTGGTCCCAGGGCCCAGGCTACTGTTGTCTTGTCTCTCTCTACACTTTGTCACTCTGTATGCTTCGTATCCTGTCTTTTTTCTCTCCAACCGATGTCTCTCCATCATGCTCTCTCTCTAGAGTCTTCTAGAGACTGTCTTCTCTCTCTCTCACTCTGTGTGTGTCTCATACAGCGGAATGCAGCTCTTTGCTGTTGTTGTTGTTCTGTGTAGACACTGATTAGAGTATTGTTCTCACACACTCTGTGTGTGTGTGTGTGTGTGTGTGTGTGTGTGTGTGTGTGTGTGTGTGTGTGTGTCCTTACTACTGACTGAATTGAGACATGGCAATGGCATTTCATAATCACAAGTTCCACAGTGATCTTGTCAACAACCATACCTGTGGCTTTTTTCCCATGACGCCGGCCAGGAAGCCGTGGGTTTACAGTACAATGTCAAATTCAGGACAAACTACAATGGTGCCTGTGCAAGTTCTTAGGTCTGTGTTGTTATGCATAATGCTGAATGGCCACGCAACTGCGCTGTGGCCTTCAACGTATTTGCTATTTGTGCTTGTTTTTAGTTTACCATGATACTGTGTGATATGTCCACCCAGCAAGAGTGCCATGCAGCAAGCATATCTTAGCTTATTAACAAATAACCTAATTTAAAAACTTTGGCTGCATGGGGTAGTGTTCTGTTATGTATTTCTTCCCCCCACAGTCATGCAACGTACATCTTGAATTGTAGGCCTGAATTTTTGCATGCCTACTTTATTTTTGGGAACGCTCTCTGTTGCATTTCCTTTTTGGACATTTCTTTGTTCACTCCCAAAGAATTAGCTCTTGTTCTTTTATAGTCTATCTCTAACCAGATTATGTCACTAATTTAGTCGTCGTCGTCCGTCCCGTCCCCCTCCCCTCCTCTCTGTTCACCCCTACTCCCCACCATGCTCTGTGGAACTAGGAGAGGCACCCCAGCGGTTGCTCAGGGACACTGTGAAGGACGCATCGGGGAAGGCCAAGGAAGCAGCGCTGGTTGCAACGGGGAAGGCCAAGACACTAGCTACAGCAGCCACAGCCCCACAGAAACCCCAGCAGTATGTCTAACATACAGGGGCCCTGCCACCTGCACCAAAGGACTATAGGCCATGTTTAGACACACACAGCAATGACTGTTGCTGCTGGACTTGGCATGACTGGAATCTGGCAGGATGGGGCTCTCCTCACATCTGTCTCATCTGCATTGCAGCTCTTCTCAACCAGCCTCTTGAGTTTGGATCAGTTGTGTCTCTCTCTCTCTCTCTCTCTCTCTCTCTCTCTCTCTCTCTCTCTCTCTCTCGCTGTACTCTCTGGAAGCTGTAATTTAGTCTCAGGTACTGAACCGTTTTGTGCCACCTGCTGCCTCTTTCTGTAAGCTTTCAGGCCTTTCACCAGCAACACTTTGACACTTTTATACGTTTACACGTTTAATTTATTATGCGAATGTGCATCTTTCTAAGGCCTATTCATAGTCCAGTTTTCGGTGAAGAGGTGACCACCGAAAACTACAACATTACGTCACACCGCGGTGGTCACCGCTCACACAACATATCTCTGTTTTATAAGCACTGTTTTGGTGGTCACCTCTTCAACGGAAACTGGACTATGAATAGGCCTTTAGGTCTGCAGGGTGGGGTTAGGAGTGGTATAGTTTACCTCATATTGTCCTAATGTGTAATTATCTAAATATTCAAATGAATCACTTATTATTGCTAGGCCAGCAATGCCTGTTTCAGAGCTTCAACAATCAAAGCAGTGAGCGCACAAAAAGGAATTCTCACAGAAAGTCATCCAACCTTCTGTGTTCAGACATTCCTATCCTGTCCAATGCCTTAACTGCATTGTGGCATAACCATCATTTAAGCATATCACGGAATGAAAATCCATGTATCGTTTGTTAATTTGTTTTTCAAAAACAAAATCTGTTTACAAAACTAACATGAACCAAAAGTGTGACTTGTTTTCCAATTTCAAATGTTGTGCTCTGATGCCTCTGAAGTCTGAACCAAAAAAGGAAATTAATAAATAAACCGTTAATTGTTGCTGTGACAGTTGTATTGTTTCCTGCCAGCTAGTTTCTTTTTGATGTTGTGGTCTTATGCATGGTTTTAGTTCAAGTTGGGTAAACTAAAAGTATAGGTTATTTTTGCAGAATCACTGCACAAATATAAAGGTGGATTTAATCCTTAAAGCACCCGCAAAGAAGCAAATGGCGTCTACGGCTGAGACGCTTTAGATTAAAACATAGGCTAATGATGCGTATTTATCAAATGAGCGTTCAGTCATTCCGTGATGTTCAGTAAAGAAAATGTTGCTGTGATTCATGGTAAGGTAAATTTTTTATTTTATTTATTTGGTGCCCACTGCCTACTACGTGACAAAGGTTACCCCCTCACGTAGGACTAATGGTAGCATAGCCCCATCTGTGCAGTCACCCTTCTTTTGATTGATTGAAATTGATTGATTGATTAATTTAAATATTTATTAACTGTTTGCAGAATTACAGTACATTTCAAGCACAAACTCAATACAAAGACTGTTAACTGAGTGGACGACCCAATTAAGCCTTACACTTGTTTACAACAGGGTCCACATTGTTCAATTCATCAAAACATTTAGAGACAAACAAATAGACACTTCTATGTAGTTAAAGAACAGAACAGGAATTCATCATATAGGAAGCAAAAAGGGAAAAAATACATATACAGTGAGGGGAAAAGGGGGGTAAAAGAAGAGTGTAGGGCGCCTGCACACAACACCATGCGTTGATGCCATGTGTGCATATGTGCAGGCACCCAACACCACGTCCATACAAAAACATAGTACAATACAGATTAAAATTCAGCTTTTACAGAGGCCAGTTTCGAATTGCAGCCATCCGTAGGTGCCCTTTGAGAGCAGTTTTGAAGGAGTCAAGGGATTCACATGTCTTAATGACTGTTGGTAGGGCGTTCTTCGCTGTAGCTTCGGACCTGGAGCTACAGTTAAGGGGGAGGTCATCGATGGGGCTGTGGTTTCCACACAGGTGAACCCCAGAGCAGGAACTCCATGCGTAAATGCGCACACGGGACACGGTGGAGCCCTGTGTTGTCCCACTTACTTGTGTTTGACGAGACATGAGTATTTCATATATCGATTTTGAGATGATTTCTGCAGTCGGATCTGTGCATTGATTAATGAGAACCTGTTATGTCTAATTTAATTTCATACAATTATAAGCACATCGCCCCTTTGAAAATAACCAATCCTAAACCCATGTGTGTATAGTCCTGCAGTGATTCTGTAAATACAGCCTATATTATATCTTTTACACAATATGACCACCGCACCAGAAAAAGAAAAGGAAAAACAATACAGATGTTGCATAACTAGCAACCTCTCCCTACTTCTGGGTCACACCTGTTAGATGAAAATAATCACAATGGAATATGACTGAACATTAACTTTGTTTCTATTATTTTCCATTTTTGTTTCAGTGAACAGAGAAATTGGAAAATGAGTAATTATCAATTATTCAGGGTTTTTAATGTGAATAGCTTTTTTTGAAAAACAAATGATAGATGAATGAAGTTTCCTGTTAGCAATTTGTTAAGCTGTTTTCATATATGTAGATATTGTATTCATAGATATGTAATTATAAATAGTGCATTCCCTTGAAGCTAATAGTTTTGAGACTTGTATACTGTACTATGTTAAATTTGATAAATTAATGTGATTCATATGGACTGGGCTGCCTCTTGTGACTTTGTAATTCCACAACATTACTGATAGTGTTTCAGGTATCATTGTTTCGTAATTGCAGATGCCATTAAAAGTTGCAGAAATCCAACATCAGGATGCACTTAGACAGACAGCAGCTTAACCATGGTCATAATGAGCTGTAACAGTTTTCTCTATGCCTGAATCGTACATTTAAGGGGCATTTATTCCACCCATAATACATCTGAAGTTTTCAAATTTCCATTAGTTGTCATTATGTATTTAACAATACATACCTTCCTCTTGCCATTGTTGTGAGGACAAATTAAAAATCCCAATGTGTATTTCATAGAACAGTCAGTTATTATTGAGCAACACAGTATACATTAGGCTAAAAACTCTGAACAACAAATAGTGCAAGAATCAGTATGACATGATGGATGGAGCAGTGTTGATCCTCTGAATATGCAGAGTTGGAAAAAGTGGTAGTTTCCCCTGATATACAACTTAATAACGAGGCCAAAACAACTATGTATAAAACAGTTTTAATTATATTACAATGAAAGAATACACAATACCTTCAAGTGTTTGCAGCACCAGGTACTTAAGTGTATACACACGCTCACACACACGAAACAGAACAAAACAAGAACTTATATAATATAACACATCTTCTGAATGCATATTACACATCCGCAAAAAAGGAACATATTCACAGGTCTCTGGCACAGAACTCTCCCCTATGATTTGGCAGGCCAAATGTATGATATTTCATCGCACATCCTGTGGCGCATTTACAGTAAAAATGCCAATAGTAATACAAGGTGTTATATCACTGTATATCAGCACCATATATGTTGCAGGGTGTCTAGGTCAAGTGGTGACATTAACATTATGTTTACTATGCCACAGGTCATTGTGTGACTAAATGTAACCCATTTGGCTTTCCATTCTACAACACACAGTACTGTATGCTAGCTTAACTGCTATTACAAGTACCCGATCACCACTACAATTCTTGCTGCTACCACCCTCCCACCAAAAAGGGGCATTTCACCCATAACACATGAGCTGTATTTTTGTCTCTGCCTTCAGGGTAATTCATTCTCCAAGAGAGACATTGGCCTCAGCCTGCCGGGTTTTATTTGGGTTTGAGCTGTGTGTGTCCTCCTGATGACACCACTGAGAGGAAATATTCAATTGACAAACTTTGAATCAACTCTCAGGGCAAAGTTGAGTTAGTGCAAGATAGTTTGTGGCTTTTGGGGATAATTATGCATTATTTCCTTGCAGAGTTTTAAGTGAAATGCCCCTTAAATCTCAATCTGGTCCCTAAGTCTGTTTATCAGATGTCCATGAACCATTGTGGGTACTTTGTGTGTGTGCTAAAACACACACCAGTATGATAGATCCAAATCCAATGGGCTTTTCTCGTGCCAACACAAAATGGCAACAAGAGAAGTTGAGTATATCCAATATTGATGTTTTCTACAACTACAATCACTCATCATTCTGGCAGAAAGAAAGAACAGGGAGGACTGGGGTTTTAGGAATACTTGGTGAATATCTACATTTCATGGACTGATAAAAAAAAAGACCCCCCCCCCTCCTTAACAATGTGAGTAACAGAAAATCAAAATGACTTATTTGGCTGGAACAACAATGAATTGGAACGTTGTCACATTTTAATCGAGTTTCTACTATATGTTCTTTCTTCTTATTCTAGATTTTGAGTGGGGTTTCTGTTTGGGCTATGATGACGTCTCTTTCCTAGAATACTTTCCTAGAATCCAAGAATGACTTTGTGCTTTAAACTTACCTACTTACCCAAGAGGCCCTGTCTGTCTACTGTTTTCACCTTACAACAGCTGTGGTTTTGTGCTCTTTAGTCTTTAGTCAATCTATAGTATGACGGAAAAATTAAAATAAGTAGATTGGTCCTTCTCTGCCCTCACAGTGAAAATCCATAGTCCGCTGGACCCTCGAGTCTTTTTGACAAATTTTGGGCACATTTTAAGGTTTAAATTGCGTTGTGATGTTTCTTTTTTCCAGTAGTCCTGTGTAGTTGACTGAATCGAGCATAGTAATAAGAGGTTAAATTCTCTCTAGTTCAATAGGTAGAGCACAGGGTAGGTTTCCCGGGCCAGTATGCTCATGGGGAGTACATGGCACTAGCTGCCACAATGGCATTGCTACTGAGGCAAACCATGCAAAAATAATAATAATAATTAATATTATTTACAATTTATTATGATTATTATTATTATTATGCATCCATGGTAATGTAAGGCGCTTTAGATTAAAAAATAAAAAGTCTTCGCAGTCACACATTATTGTACAATCTCTGGTGTAAAGCAAAACAAAGATATTTTTTGTTTTTGTTTTCAAGGCACATCATTAAAAAAAGAAATTCCATAACCACAATGTGGTCAGCAGACAAACAAAACCGCCACCCATCTGCAGCCAACCTACTCAGAAAATGCCACTTAATCATATATGTGTGCTTAGGTACAGTATGTGCAGTTTTCAGTAATGTCACATTGAAAGAAAAGAAAATGAATCTGGCCCTGCTTTTCATCTCCATTCATTAGGTCCTTTGCCATGCTCACCACCTTTACATTTGGCATTAACATGTGCCCTCGCCCCTCTGTGATCAGACTGAATTGTATCCAGGTGTAAAAGTAAATGTAATCCGGCTACATAATACTTTTTTCTTAACACTTTTTTTGTCCTCCTTTTCTGCTTTTCATAGCCCAAATCATACTTAAACGTGATCTGGATACAATGTGCCTATTAATGCCAGGTGTAAAAGAGGCCTTGCGTTTTGTTTTCCTGATGGGAGGTTCTGTGCAAGAGAATTTAGTCATTTTTTCATTTACCTGTTTTACTCAAGTTGTCCGTTTAAACAACAAAATGAAAGAGAACATTTTCTTTGCTACTATAACACTCATGTACAAAACCTTGACATGAATGTAAACTGTCAATGAGCACAAAAAGAAAAAACTGCTTTTTTTTTTTCAAGAACGTTATTCTTTTTTTTGTTTCTCATCGCCCCTCCTTCAGTGTATGGAGAGAGTGCAGATCAGGAGAGGTAAAATTCATCCAGAGAGAAACGTGAGGAAAAAAATGTAGAAAATGAATTGGTCACCGAAAAAGAAAAAGAAATGCACCAAAGCAGAAAAAAAACAGTAAAATAAAGCAAAACACCTGCTTGTGTAGAAAATCCCACACCCTCTTAGAAAGCACAAGACGGTTGTATTGCTATTGTCTCAACACGCCCCCCTGATCAAACTGAGGGAGGACATGTTTATTTTTTGAACACTATCTTTTTTTTGTCTATTTTTAGGGAGGTGTCACCGAGAGTTAATGATGAGAGAATACCTTGAGCTGCCATAAAAATTGGGATTCTTCTTTTAACATCACTTCTCTCTAGGTGACAGTACCTCCATCTCTTCTTTTACCCCCCCAACAAAGTTTTACAACCGCATAATTGTCATAGAAGAACAAGGGATACCGCCGCCATGATGAGAACAGAACAGAAGTAGAATAAAAGAGCTTTGAGCCAGTCTGATTGAAGTTTGAACCCCTTCCCTCCATTTGGTGACCGTTTTGGGAAGCAAATGGAAGCTGCCATGTTTGGAGGGAAGGAGGTTTTGTTCATGTTTGTGGTCATAGCTGAGCGTCAGGCTGGCTGGCAGGTACGCAGTTAGGGCAGTGGGGTGGGCTGGGGGAAGTGCCAGAGACCTTGGGGAGGGGGGCTTTTATTAGTTCTTCACGTGCCCCCATGCACAATGTACATTATTACACTGTCCTCCATCTTTCCCTGCCATGGCGGATGGAGGGGGGTTGAGAGTTCAAAGTGTGCTCGTCGGCTCTCTGCCTGGAGAGCCAGAGGAGGAGGAGGAGGAAGTGGACGAGGTGGGGTGGGTGGGGCACCCACTAGGGGTTGGGGGTATCGCCGAGGGGTGTGTGTTCCTGGTCGCCCCTGAGGGGTGGAGTTTGGCGACCTGATCACGTATGGAGGGATAAAGAGAGGGATGCTGGGAGGAGGAGGCAGGGGGGGGGGGGTCAGCATGGAGGGAGGGTCGAGGTGTGTGCGACAACAGTCGCCAAGGCCTACACCCAAGGCACAAATGGAGAGGGGGAGAACAGTCAGGGGGCAAGGGAAGGGGGGAGGAGAACAGTGTTACGAGGTCTGGTGCCCTCTGACTACAATGCCCCCCTCTTGGCCTACACCCACCTCCCCCTGTGCTCCCACTCTCGACAAGCTTGGCCTCCTCTCCGTCTTGTCTTCTCTCATATACATATATATTTATATATTTATAGATATACTCTTCTTTTTTGTCTTTTCGTTTAGGAAAAAATATAATACAAAACATTTTAATAGAAGAAATATAGACTACGCTGGCTAAAATCACTTTAAGTGATACTTGTAACGTCTTTTCTAAGCCTTTTGTCTTTTTTTGGGGGGGTCAGACCTTCACCCTTCAACGGACCTTTGCCCCTTTATATATTTATACATTTTCTGAAGTGTCAGGTTGGATTGCCAAGCTCTAAGGAGTGCTTTGAGAGGTTTGAGACCTACCTAACGATAATCACATGTTCAGAGAGCAAAATACATGCCTCCTCCGTCGATAGAACATCTACTGTGCGCAGCATCACTAACAACATTACTCCATTAGTTGACCCATATGATGAATGTGTCATTTCATTTAGCAATGCCTTGGGGAGCTCCAGAAGCGAGTAACAGAACAGCAGAGAGGAGAAGATAAAACAGCAGCGAGTTAAAACAAATGAAAGAACTACTGCAAGTTGATTAGTTTCCTTGACAGCTAATGAAAACAGTCTCTACACAGAGAGCAAACCATTAGAGCTGGCCTTTTTTCCACAATGTGTTGTTTTTACCCCACTGTTCAGCTTTGACTTGTTCATGAGGACGTTGTAAAAACAACATATTGGGAGAGATAATGTGGGTGTGATGGCACTGGGGCAGAAGAGACAGACCAGCTAGTTAAGTTCATTCATCTCTCCCTCCTTCTATAGTGCCATAATGCTCTAGCTATACCACGTGGAAGAGATAGATGGCAATGCAGACACTATGGGGAAGAAGTCCAAATTGTTTACATTGTGGTCTTCAACTGAAATGCCAAAATCATAAAAATAAAAAATAAAGCTTACTTACTGCTACATCAATTCGCTACTGAAAAATAAAAAGATTTAAAGATTCTGGGCAATCCATTTCCACGGGAAGAGATCTTTTCAGTCTGTCCACACAGTAGGGTAGTATAGTAGTATAATATAGTGGTCACATAATAAGATCCTCTGTGTTCTTTTATCTCGTTAAATTAACAGCGAGGACTTTACTCTGCAGTGGTTGGAGAACCCTAACCGGAGAGAGAGACAAGAGGTCTTGGACATCACTGTCCCATTTCTGTCATTTCTTCCATCCATTTTCTCCTGCTCTGTGATGTTTTTGGTGATCTGGCTAAAAAGCCATTGTTAAAATTTTTATTTTGGGCATAAACGGTAGTATATTGGTATTAATGTGGGTAGTGCTGGGCGGTTTGAACATAATCAAATATCGTTCACAATGTGTCGAAACAGTATAGTAAATGTAGACGGATGGAGCCACGTCTCTCTCCCACACAAGGAGCGACCGGTCCCCAATAACAAGCCAAAGCTGTCCACCACAACACAAACAACGTATCCCAAATCCAAAACAAAAAAAGCAACAACTCCTAATCTACTTTCAAAGCCTGTGGCAACAGCGTTAGGTAAGTGGGTGGGGGTCAGGGTCGGGATGTGTCTTGGGGGCAATGTGGGGAGTGAGGTAGGGTCAGCAGTGGTCTAGGAGGGTCAAGGAGGGGGGTGGGGGGGGAGGGCAGACAGGAAGGATGCCACAGAATGGAAATCCCATCTGCTTCCCAGAAGGGCAGATAGGAGCAGGGAAGGGGGGCTGGGGTGTCAGGTACTGTAGGAGTTTAGGCTTTAATGAACCATCCAACAAGCCGCATGGAAGTTAGGGCATGACGAGTCGAAGGAATGGCTTTGGGGTGGAGGAGAGGAAAGCATGGGTCTGAGTGGTGGTGGGGTTTGGGTGGAGCCCCCGGCCGGCGTCCTTAGCAGTGGTGCGGCTGCAGTCTGTGGGAATGCGTAGCGGTGGTGTAGCCACTGCCGTCGCTGGAGCTGCTCTGCAGACTGTAGTGGTCTTCCTCTTCCTCCTCGCCGTCGCTAATGCTGCCGTCCAGGCTGTCCGCCTCCCCGGGGGTGAACTCCATGGCATCCATGCCCTCCATCCCCTCGATGTCCACCTCTGCACACACACACAACAATACAGTATGTCATGGCAGGCCACTCCACAACCTTAGCTGTGAGCTTAGGGCTGGGCAATACATCGATATTATATTGATATTGTGATATGATGCCATCTGGGATTTTGGATATTGTCGTATCGTGATATGACATGACTGGGGCCTTTTCCTGGTTTAATCTCTTAAGCCCCATTTTATAATTTCAGCATTTTTTTAAATAGCTGTGTGTGCATGTGTTCTGTTGTGAGCTTGTAGATCGGCTATTTTCAGCACAGATTTTCTGTGTAAAGCAAAAAACAGGAGGTGGCAGCGCCTTTGGATATCCGGTAAACTAAGTATAGGGTTTAAGTGATTATGTCGAATATACTTAGAAAGCAAAAGTCGCCAATTCACAAGCTCATACTGCAGCACATCACGCTTTTAAACCTTGTGAAGTCTGCGCTGTGCAGCTTGTAGCCTAACGCTTGTTTTATTAGCTGTGGTGTGCAAAGGCATGAGACCTCACAGCCATGGTATACTTTATTATACCACGGTCATCAGCCAATAAGATAAGTCTAATAAATCCAACTATGTAACCCCAGGTTGAACTCCGCAAACCTGAGGTTCATGCATGCACGCACACACACACACACACACACACACACGCACGCACGCACGCACGCACGCACGCACGCACGCACGCACACACACACACACACACACACACACACACACACACACACACACACACACACACACACACACACACACACACACACACACACACACACACACATACACACACAAACATGGTGTATCTGCCTAAGTCTGAAAGCATGAGGGTGAAAGTAGGCTTCAGGCAACTGTTAAACTCTGTGTTAAACTCTGCCTAAGTCTGAAAGTATGAGGGTGAAAGTAGGCTTCAGGCAACTGTTAAGTAACCCCAGGTTGAACTCCGCACCCCTGAGGTTCATGCATGCATGCACACACACACACAGACACACACACACACACACACACACACACACACACACATACACACACACAAACATGGTGTATCTGCCTAAGTCTGAAAGCATGAGGGTGAAAGTAGGCTTCAGGCAACTATTAAACTCTGTGTAAACACACTGATCTTTCTGTTACCTCTGCTAATCCTCCTCCATTGACAAACAACTATGTCTGTATTTACTTACCACCTAGTATTGTTAGCTGTCCTAGGCCATGGGTTCAGTGTGTGTGTGTGTGTGTGTGTGTGTGTGTGTGTGTGTGTGTGTGTGTGTGTGTGTGTGTGTGTGCGTGGCGTGCGTTCCTGCGTGTGTATGTGTGCGTGCGCGCGTGTTTGTGTGTGTGCGTGCGTGTGCGTTCCTGCGTGTGTGTCAGGGGTGGGGTGGTGGTTTGTACTTCCTTGTATTGCTCTAGGGCCCCCAGCAGTTATTTGCTCTCCCTACTTTTTTATACTGTGCTGCATGACAGGTCGTCCCTGCTCTTCTCACCGCTAAAGTACTGCTGCCCCGACCAGGGTCAGGTGGCTGCAGCTGGAATCAATACGCAGTTGACCTTTGAGCTCTGGGTTATGACCTGCTGATAAAGGCTGAGGCTGAGCAGGAGAGCGTGGTGTTCCACAGGTCTCAGCATATCTCTCTCATAACAACGAGGACCCTATGAATATCCTTGTAAATGTTCATGTTGCCTATCTAATTAAAGACAAGCTAAGTAAGAGTGGAATGTCCAAAAACAGTCCTTTGGTGTCAATGTGTGGTCAAATGTTTTGATTACATATCACTGATTACACAGACTCCCACCGTATGGCATGCAGACAAACGCTGTTTGATGACTGTGTACATACGTGATAAGAGGTAGTTGTAATTGGCCATATTCACACGGCGGCCATTTTGCTCTTTCGTCATACTCAAAGGTAGGGATTTGAGAAGAGGATCCGTCCTGTAAGCAGTGTGGAGCATCCCTCTGTACACTGAATCACATCTTAACGGGATGTCCCAAAGCACTGGGAGATGGCCGATACAGATGGAGACATGATAAGGTCCTTGCAGAAGTTGCCAAATGGACGGAACTGCAGAGGGCCATGGCCAACAAACATCAGGCACCACCACCAGAAGTCGTCCAATTCCAAAAGCAAGGAGATAAGGCTCCTAAAGCAAGGAGAGCTGGCAAGAAACCACCTTCCATTTTACACAGAGCTTCTGACTGGGAGATGCAAATGGACCTGAAAAATAAGCTTGTTTTTCCAGAAGAAGTGGCTGTGACTTCTCTGAGACCAGACATGATCCTACTATCCAGGACCACAAAAACCATCTTGGTGGCAGAACTAACAGTGCCCTGGGAGGACAGACTAGGCTTCTCTCACCAATTGAAGTACCAGGATTTGATTGATGAGGCTCTTATCAAAGGATGGCACACATCCCTATTCCCCATCGAAGTTGTCTGCAGTGGTTTCCCACCAACATCCGTGCGCTACTTCTTGCAGAAGATCGGGTTGGATCCCAAGCAACTGAAGAAAGCCACTGGGGAGATAGCAACTGTAGCCGAGACCACATCAAGATGGATATGGCTGAAGAGAGCCCACAGTTGGAACCCTGCAGGATCCTAGCCCACTGACAACCAGTCAAGAAGCAGAAGGTATGCGGCCAGGTTCAGACCTGGCTCAGGGAGTAGGACGCCCCTGCCATGCATAGTCCCGAGTCCAGCTGCAGGGAGCGGCAGGGAGACGTCCCTGACCGCGGGCCCCACCATCCGGAGATGTTCTGGGATGAAAGGGGCGAAACATCAAGGAAGGATGGCTCCCAGCTGATGACCCTGACAGCTGGTACTCGCAATGCTCAGATCATCCATCCACCGAGGATTAACAAAGAGGAGGAACTTGCAACACCTGTAAGTAGCTCTAGCAGATTCTGCTTGTAGCAAAGCATCTTCAATGTTTACTTCACCTGTATTGGCCATATTCACACGGCGGCCATTTTGCTCTTTCGTCATACTCAAAGGGAGGGGTTTGAGTATGAAGTGCAATATAATCTCAATTCTACAGTAGGCATTGTGCTGTTATCAAGTGGCACATTGGTGTAACCTATAGTCACATTACCTTGTTCAGAGTCTGTGGATATGACAGATCCCATGCTGTCGGTACGGGTGCGCTCCACTCCTCCGGACACGGAGAGCTGCTCCAGGCGACGCTTGAGGTAACGGTGCTCTCTCTGCAGTTGCTCCTTCACATTTACAGCCTTCCTGTCCTGCTCCTCAAGTTTCTAAACAGAGACAGAGAGACAAACGCGTGAGATTACTTGAAGTCTCACGACAGAGATCCATGCTCCACACTGTTACATATCCTTGCACACATTTGCAGGTGTGCATGCACACGCACACACACACACACACACACACACACACCCAAAGAAATATTTTTGTCTCACTCACACACTTGAGCTCTCCCTCTCTCACCTACTGTACATACTTTTTATAAAATATAGGAAATAAGTATTTCTTATTTTTCAGTGTAGGAACCAAATCAAGGTTCCAGTTGATTAGACAATTAGACAGGTTCATGTGGTACAAAAAAAGATTGAATGGGAGTGTGTCTAAATATATTACAAAGTCCATTAACAACAACAAAACTTGGACACTAAAAGATGAAAACTGAGGCTCTGTAGATACAAAAACATTTCCTTTACTTACAAAAGAGCAAAAAGTGAAATGAAGTCTGAGTGTTCCTCAGACCATCATCAGATGTATTACACAAATAGATAGATGGGAAAATGACTGCAAGATATTTGGGGTAATTTTAGTTTATAGTGGAGGAAACATAATCTGCTCGGGACAGGCAGATTAATTGAGAAAGGTCATGGCAGCGAAGAGTGTCAAGCATTGAGTGTGTGTATTACAACAAATAGGCCTACATTTCCAACACAGGATGCAGATTTAGGTAATTTCAGTTTACAGTAAAAGAAACAGCAACAATTTCTTGGGATCTGGTAGTGATGTCATGATATTACGGTAAGACAGCTGGGAGGAGTCAAGTCTACAGCGTCCAAGCAGAGGATGTGTTGTAAACAGGAAATTAAGGGTTAAAACTAAATGACTGTTGTTTTTTACATCCACCACAGTCCACACAGCAACAAAAACAAAAAGGTTCAGGTACGGTGTACACCAGAACTATCTTAGACTTAAAGTTGCTAAGCGTTAGTAATTCGTAAAACTCCTGCTGTGTACAGTGCGTTCTCCTGCCCACATTGTCCTTTTGCGTGTCACTGAGTCTATATGAGCTGCAGCGGTTAATGAACCGCGGAGAGGGAGTTAGGCCAAAGTAAACCCCAATCCCAATTATCCCCTAGCACTTATCTGAGTATCTGCCAAATGTACAGCAGCAAATTAACCCCTACCCTTCCATATCTCACTGAACCGACTTGCACTTGTGAGAGCAGCTTTTTTTTTAAACTTCTCTCCTTTCTCTCACGCCAGCCAGTCCCTGAACAGCTCTGATCGAAAGATTAGAGATTGTTTTTCCTATTCCCTTGAAAGACTGCACGAAAATGTGTGTGTGTGTGTGTGTGTGTGTGTGTGTGTGTGTGTGTGTGTGTGTGTGTGTGTGTGTGTGTGTGTGTGTGTGTGTGTGTGTGTGTGTGTGTGTGTGTGAGAGAGAGAGAGAGAGAGAGAGTGACCATGTGCGTGTGTGAGTTGAAGAGTGACAGTGCATTTCACATGTTAATGGTACCTTGATGTGCATCTTGGCGCGTTTGAGCAGGCTCAGTGTGGTGTGTCTAGTGCTGTCTGGACCCAGGGGTACCAGCTTCTTCAGTTGCTCCAAGTACAGCCGCAGTTTGGCACGTCTGCAAAAACAAAAAGTACAGCGAGGCAGAGAGTGTGAGTCAGCAAACAGGAGAGAGGAAAGACTCCCTTTTTTAAAGTTAAGTCTCAGTCCTATCTTCCTTTACTTTCCCCTTTCCTTTATGGAAATAAGCACTTTTGCTGGCTTCATTTGAGGTCCTGGTTTTGGGGCATCAACAGCGAGAGGCCAGCTTTCAATTTTGTGCATGTGGGGTCAGGTCAGAGTGATGAGAGAGGGGTGCAGGGATGAGGCACTTTGGAGCTGCTGTTAGCTGTTGCAAAACCCACATTCACATCCATGTAAGCCTGTGAGGAGTCACATCCTTGTCCATTTGCAAGTCCAATACCCCTCCTCATGCAGGACAAAAGGCAGAGGCGGCTTGTTATATCAGAGCAGGGACATTTACATCTGGATTCATCAACAAAGACCCCTCGCATCGCGTTTGAACTCCCACATAAAGCCTTTACCCACACACGCTTTAAAGGTCTCACGCAAGCATACACATTCTGTGTGCACACAACACAAAACAGACACCTACAGTACACACTAATTTTACATACACAAATTTCAACAACAGTTTAATAATCTTTCCAAACAGCCATGCGAGTTTGCGCGAGCAAGAGAATGGATGTCATGTCCTTTCTATCACATTATATAATCTTCCTGAAAGGCGTTCCCGTCCCTGTGACAACAGGACAGCCGAGGTACTGGCTCATGAAGCAAGTGATTGTGCTAACGAGCCTCCTTAATTAATTTGAAAGGGGCGAGTGAAAAGGCTCGTGAGACATCAAACCCCACCATCACAATGAAATATGATGTACAGCCATGAATACAGGCCAAGTATTTAGAAGCAGCCATGGAACAAAGACAAAGCTGTGGTTATATGAGTAGCCTTTGATGTGCCTGTGTGTGGATATTGTAGTTGTTATGCTACAATGCATGACTGAAACCGGCCAGCGCACTTTGTCTCTGTGGCACAGCTTTATGAGCTATCTCAAGACAAAAACTAGATTCATAGCTTTATGCACAATGACTCCTAAAAAGGGTGATTTATACTTAGTGGAGGTGTTGAACACAGACAATAGCACTCCAAGCACAACAACCTGTCACCCTGCATCCACACAGTAAAATGAACGGTCTTAATTTAACAAATGTACAACCACTGTAGCAGCCAATGAGTTTCATATGTCTTGACTCATCAGCAAGGCATATGAAACCTCATCAGTACTAGGCCTTTACTATGAAGTAGTGGGTGCCACAGCACACAAGCGATGAATGCATCATCATGATCATCACTTCACAAGCGTGATCTTTTTATTTACCAAATTAAGAGTGACATACTGACCCGGATAATGTTGGCGCTCCACCCTGTCTCTCTGCCCGTTTAGTTTATTTACTCCAGGCCTCATCCGTGCTTCTCAGCAAAACAACGGCCACCAACACGCTGCCCACAAAGCCGAATGGGAGCATCCTTAAAGCCACACTCATCATCGCGTGCCAAAGTTCTACCATTGGCTGCTGTCACCGGTTTGCCTGGCATTTAGACAGAAACCACTCACCCAGGAAAGCCTTCTTCCGCAGCAACACCCAAAAAGTTCTGTACTGTGCGTACCCAGCAGTACAGTCAACAACTAAACTAGCAAGTTGCACCGCGTGACGGTCCAATTAGAGATGTCTGTCAAATGATAGCAATGATAGAGCTTTACGTTTTTAATCTCTTCCTGGATATATGCTTTTCTGGTTAGGGTTCGGCCATTTTTTACCATGTGGATACAGATTTTAGATTCATATTTAGCCACTGGCAATCTTCCAGAGCAATATACAGAATAGCACGGATCCTCAGTGTTCATTTATCCATTTCTCTTGTACACACGTGGGTCCATTTTGTTACATGTGTATGCTCTCATAGTTAAATTGAAATGTTTGTGTAATAGCAGGACAGAAGCTACTTAAATCCTGTTTTGTTAGTTTCACTACAGATTACAGTTATTGATCTTTGTAGGGTATTCATATATTGAGTTTTTCTTTGTGTGACTAGCCCTGCTATTCTCTTGGCAGGCTCCAGCTGAACAGTAAACAATCTCAAACAATACAAGGCCTCCCCTGGCCTTGCTCTCATAAACCTAATGACTGGAATGAAGGTTCACAAGACACATGTGACTGAAACTAGCAGGACACAGCCTACAGTCAGAGTACACACATTAAACAAACTTGCCACAAACACGCATGCAGTCAGTCATACACATAGCCCCCACACACACACACACACACACACACAGACCTTTTCCTCTTTGGTTGTCTTTTTCTGGGGCGTTGGCTGTGTTTTGCAGTGAAAGTAAGACCCTCTCCCCCATCCCCTCTTCCTTTGTTCCACACAGACATCAGCCCAAGCCCAGACAGCCTCATGGGCAGCCAGGGACAGGCCATAAGAGGTCGAAACTCATCTTCTCGCTAACCACTTAAACCATGTCGTATACTTATAAACTAATACTTAGTTACTCAGAATCTTTTTTCTCTCTTTGCTGAAAATAGCCAGATCTACAAGCTCAAAACTCGTCGTGACACTGACCTTGTGAGTCAACTATTTTTGGTGAACGTTCTCCCTCAGAATAGGGATGCTAGGGTTCAAGTGGCTAAACATTACTGTCCCAGTGCCTGTCTCATTTTATAGCATGGTCCCACAAAGACCCACAGCAGTGGGTCAACTGCTGTGGGTCAACAACTACTTTACTGTGGATTAAATCTCAAGGGTCATTAATAGGATTTCTAGATCAATCATATTATCACAATAACACAATACATTATATTGTTGCTGTCAAGCAGAAACCTTTTATCTCCATGTTGCAACAGTTTTTTCATAAATGAAAAGACATACACGCTTTCCGCCCGACATATTGCAATATACAGTATGGCAATACTATACAGTGTGGACTGCAGAGGTTGTCGGTTTCACTACCTCACACATGACCAAGCTGAAGGAAGTATGTTAGTCTTTCTGCTGTTTATTTTTGGCCTGTTTTTAATTGCGGCTAGTGGGGAGCGGAAAAAAAGTGCACAAATGCACATTTCTATAAAAAGGTCGGGAGAAGCTGAAAGCAAACTTCTCCACCTCTCGCAGGTGCGGGGAAGGGACAGGCATTTCCCCCCAGCAAGAGGGCCGTGTGAAAGTGCTCTGTCTCTTTTCATTCCCACTTGTCCCGAGGGATGCAACCCTCCACCCCCTCTACACACACACATACACGCACGCTATTCCTATACTCCACCCCGCCAACACTAACACCCCGCCAATGGAAAACAAATGTCTTTAGAGGATGATGACGCGGACAAGGAGGGGTTGGGGTCTTGGGGACCAAACCTTCAACCCAAGTACCCAACCAAAGCATTTTCTTTGTTGTTGTTGTTTTACATTATTTTAATTTAAGTACAAATTTCACTGAGCAACTTTTACTTAGTAATATTTGACCAGGAGTATCTATACTTTGACCTAAGTACTGGGGTTGAGTACTTTGTCCACCATTGGTCCCCATGAATGGCCACAACCTCATGAAGGGGGTTGGACACAGGCCAACCAGGAAGTGGACAGGAAGGAGATGGTGGTCTGTGCAAGGAGAGCGGCCTGCTGTTGTTTTGATTTTGGGGAGGGCAGCAGGTCTGATGGATTTCTCCCTGGCTGGAAAAAAGGGCCCTTTGAGAGGTGCAGTGTGCTCAGCTGTGCTAAGCACTAGAGGGGCACGCACACACACACACACACACACACACACACACACACAAGCACGCACGCACGCACACGTGCACGCACGCACACACACACACACACACACACACACACACACACACACACACACACACACACACACACACACACACACACACACACACACACACACCAAAGAGGGAAACTCGAGTGAATAACTCATCTTGAGCACCTCTCTCTCTCAGTGCAAAACAAAATCAAGGCGTTTCTCTATGTGCTTCCTCTGGATTTCCTTTTTAAAAATCTAATTTATTATAATTATTTACTTTCTGTTTATTGGTCCAAGTCTGCAGTGCTATTCCCCTACCTGTACTCGTCTGAGACACAGACAGACAGAGTGGAAGAAAGCATGCCTTATAGCATTGTGCACACAGAGATTATACTGTAGATTACATTACATGATGTGAGACAAGAAAAGACGATAAAGGCCAGACGTCTCCAGATAAGGGATTGTATGGCTTTGTCAATCCATC
>NC_137864.1:29598622-29638622 GCF_963924005.1 Protomyctophum bolini
GCCACCATATGAATATTGTCAAGTGTTTGAGAGACATTAAATGGCTGTGTTCCAGCATTCTAAATGGGTGCTGCTGTACAGCTCTCAAGATATAATTGCCTGCAGCATCACCAATGCAAGATACATGTAAAACAAATCCATATAGAGGAGGGATATCCAACAGAGGCCCTGCATGGGGATTGGGGACAATAGAGACGACAGAGGACAAATTGCTCACAGGAGGACAATGGCTGTAGCGCGTTCTCACACTGATAGGGAGGAGTCTCTCGCTGTTGCCGGCTCGCCTCTCCCCAATTGAGAAAGGATTTACAAAGGCTATTTTTACCACTGGAGACACCTGACGCCAGCTCTGCCAAGCCACGCCAGTTGCCGTTGTTTCATCTCAGTTTCATTTCGAGATCACAGAGCGAGGAGAGGGCCATGTTTGTCACCGGCAGAGTTTACAGTGGTCGGGCTCCACCAAAACAAACTGGTCTCGGTTTCTTAGAAATTGCCAGTTATTGTTTACGGCGCCTGCATAGTCTGTCTGATTGTCACAATACAGCCTTTGAAGTCCTGTTCAGTAGTTTAGCATTGCAAGACACCCAAAGATGGAGAAATGCGTTTGATTTGATGTGCAGTATATTTCTGAGGGGGCGTAATTAGCAATGAGTCATCTTAGTACCTTCGCCTGGTAACACTCTGGCAAGACAGAAATGAAAATAGCATTTTGACAGAACTGGAAAAAATAAACAGCCCTCAAAATATCACAGATCAGACATTTGGTGTACCAGAAAGAAAGTAAGCTAAAAAAAATAGAGCAATTACACACAGCATTAATTTTAGTTCTAATGGGGTCTGGGACACACGTTTACCTAAGATTGGAACCATTTATCAAAGTTTTAGAATGATGAAATATTTTTTATTTTACATCTCAAAAGCATGACGTGCCATGCACCAACTAGTCTAAATAATAATATGCATACCGTAGGTATAAGCATAACAGCTGGCCTATTCGAATAAAATTTCAACCAAATATTGACAATAACCTGACAAGTAAAAATCTCTCTTGAAGAATCAATTATGCTTCAGGCTGGGACAATATATTCTTCAAAAGCACCATGGGTGAAATGACCCTTTAACATTCACGAGTGCTTCGTAGGACATGAGGCCTGAGCTCCTCTCTAATTAAATTTACTATACTGCACTCCCAACTGTGATGAATGACTTGTTTGGCTTTGAGAAAACTCTTTCCCCTAGAGCGCAGCTCATCTCCCTGTGTGTGTGTGTGTGTGTGTGTGTGTGTGTGTGTGTGTGTGTGTGTGTGTGTGTGTGTGTGTGTGCGTGTGTGCGTGCGTGTGTGTGTGTGTGTGTGTGTGCGAGTGTGTACACACATGACAGCCAGGAACCAGCATTTCGATCTCTGTGAGTTATGGCGCAACTGGGGGAGGGGGCCGTCATGGGCCCCAGTTCTTCACCACCTCCACACTTTCTTTCTTTCTTTAATTCTCCAGAGACCACATATGTTTTTTTCACTCTGCCATCTTTTTTCCCTTCTGATTTTTGCTCTCTCCCTCTCGTCCCTCCTAAAAATTGCCTGAGTCAGCAGAAACCTGAGGAAACACAGGGAGCAGCAGACTCCTTCTCTCTCTCTCTCTCTCTCTCTCTCACACACACACACACACACACACAGAGGGGCCTTTTTTCCACCCCTCACTCGCCGTTCTGCCAAAACTCTCTTTTCTCTGTAGCCTGACTCCCTTTCTCCTCTAGCCGACTCCATTTCTCCTCTGCCCTACCGTTGAGGTATGTGGGAGTTGTTTGTCTGACTACATGGAGTTCCTTGGTGAAATGAAGGAGACAGACTTATCTGAGACACAGATATGATGGGTCTGTTTATTTTATGCTCCTCCCACTCCATACTGGTTGTACATTGTACAAAGTGCTGAGTGTCATCCTATTTTCTTAGACTTTGTACCAGGGTTATGCACCATCTGGTCCAATTGCAATAGCGCTATCTATCTGCAAATAAGTGATTGTAAATGGTGCAATTACTGATGCGTTAAAACGTAATGGCTATGGTCAAATAATATGGTCATCAACACTAAAATCCCCACAACTACTATTAATACATATTACCGCAACGCAGCAAATCGAGACAGCAGAGACTGTTCACTTATATTCCATGGGAGTTTGTTTAGTTTTAAATATATATTCTAATTTATGGTTAGACCACGCCCATCCGACCAGTGGTCGATTTGAATGAAACTTTTAATGTATGTTTCAGGTATAGGTACTGTACAAGTTTTGTGATGATTGGCCCAAGGGTTATTGACGCTGGTCTATTTATATGCTGCATGAGCCACATCCTTTTGAAGTTCAATGGTCAGTATTTTCATAACGAAATGAGATATCAACAAGCAATAAGGAACAACATGTTTTTTATTAAGTTTGTTCCAATAATGATCAACAGGGAATTTGGTTGCAGTTGGACCTATGGTTTAGGAGGAGTTTGTTTAATTTATTTTACCAAAAATTCAAAATGGCATAATATCTAGATGGACTTGAGTAGTTCTTGAGGCAAGTATAGTAAGGAGGATACAGAAGATAGATGTCTGTAGTGAATTTTGTGTAAATCACTCCCGGAAACATTTTTACCTTTAATTCAGGCTGATTAGTCTCATATTTGTTGTGCGGGTAAATTCTTACACTTTTAGAAGTTAAAGTAACTTTTATTGTGTACTACAGTACTGTCTCAAAGGGCAATCTATTGTGGCGTCCACATATTAGTTTGCGTCCATGTGCCAAGTTGTAATTTGGCCTAACATGCAAGAGGCCATGCAGTAATTCCTCTTTCAGAAATAAGTTATGGACACACGTGGAACGGTACAAATGACGATTAGTGGTTAGGCTCTGAGGGTTTATCCTCACTCACAGTAAAGATGGCTAACTAAAGCAAGCGGAGGGTCCGTCTGACATGAGTGACATACAGTGTGGAGAGCATGCAAAGTCAAGAAACTAGCTCCAGCTGGACTCCAGAAAACATCTCCCAAAAGAGGTCAACTTGTGGAATTTCTCCACTTGGGGGTCACTATGTGCTCAGAACACATTGGCTCCAGACAGATCAGGCTGGCCTTGGCTGGAACATGACTGCTCTGACTTGTGTAGACTCACAAGTCACTAAGTCAGTCTCTAAGCACAGTGCTCAACTAGAGACTGAGGACAATCTCACAGTTTTCATTGTTAAAACTGTGTGGAAAACAATTAAAATAGTTTACTGCAGCCCTTCATATTGGGGTGTTGACAACTTGACTGTTGACATGATTGGTTTCCAAAGCAATGGGTGTAGCTTTGTTAGCGGCTGTTCTCACTGCCATTGGGTTTAGACGTGACCAGCACGAAGATCTGCCTTTGCAAGACTAAGGAGTTAGAGTTCTATGCCTAATTCATACTTTGTTGTATGACAGTGTCACTCTGATTTTCAAATCAGTATTGATGATTAATATTAACAACCACTGCTTCTCTGCACGCCAAATGTTATGGTGTTTTCTGATTTGTTTTTCATTGTAAATCCAGTGTCCATGGCCCAAACTTTCCTCACGGTCACAGTGCATTAGAAGTTTCAAATTGAATGGAACTAAATGAAACAAATCAAATTGAGCTGATTTCAGATGGAATCAAGGCTATGTATGACGTAAACAGCCTAATGCACGCATGAACATGCGTGTTGAGAGATTTAAGGAGGTGAGTGGGTGCATGCTGCAGACCCCCATCATCTCAGTGAGAACATTCTCTCCTCTGTCTGGGGTAACAGGCCTGCAGGCCATGGCCCACCACATTTTTTTATGTCAGTAAACCATTTTCTTTCCTGCACCCGATACCACACCTTGTACACTGTAAAGTACATTTCAGGCTGCATTTAAACAAGTTATGAAACACCAGCATAATAGAAAGATGCCTTCAGGTATGCAAAGGTGAAAAATGAAAAATTATGGAAGAAGGCAGCAAGAAGAGGAGAGACAACATGATTTTTAGTACAGAGTTTGCTGATAGGTCAGATCTAGTAGGGCTTAATTATATGTGTGGCCATTCAAGTTCAACGTAGCCCTGATGTTGGTGCAAGATGAAAAAAGTACAATTAAATAATAACTTTGCTCTCACAAAAGGAGAGGAGAGGAGACTGTGTGTTACGTGACTGCATGGTTTCCTGGTTTGTGTGTCGACCAAGCAGTGCTGAAATTCAGGTCAGCACAGCGCGCACATGTGCGCACGAACACACACACTCTGGAATGTTGAGTTAAGTAACAGAGGGAGCCTGGGGGGTGGGGGCGAAGGGGTGTACTGTATGTCACTAAAGCAGTAGGCCATGTATAACTAGAGCACGTTGCACACGCAGCAACATTTGTTGCTGTCTGCAGTCAAATATCTGACGCGACATTCATTTGCCGCAATATTGGTGATAGTTCTACAAGCTCACAACAGATGCTATAAAGCATGAATCAAGTGGGCTTTAGAGAGACGTGCTAAACAGTCTGCCGATATGCAGAGCAACACTAGCTGTCAGCTGCATCGACCAGGACCTGTTTCCCGGGAACACGTAGCCTCACTGACAGTGATCCGCTGAAACAGTAGGCTCCTGTCAAGCCACCAGGTTAATGCGTGTTAATCATTGACAAAGGAGTCAGCATGAAAGCAGAGCTGTCTCCTCACGTCAACGAGGAGAGCTGTGCTTGTTTGAGCTGAGCCCAGTTGTGGCAGCTTTTGTCTCTGCACAGTATTTTGGGCTCCTGTATGGTTTTAATTTGGCATATATAACAAAGTGCCGATATAGTGTTCAGAGTGACTGTCACATAAGGACACATAGGTACTGTACAATCCCAGCAACCGTAAATGTATACATCGCTAGCCATGTGTCCTATAGCAAAGTGTCCTTGTATATGGCACTGACCTTCTATCCAGCACCAGATTCACACATGAACGCGTCAGTCAGTCCAACTCCCACCAAGGAGCTCCTTCTTTCGTTATCCTTTCTATTTGCTCACACATTCTTCTCTTGCTTTATTACACTCAAGCATCTGTTTTCCAGCAAATACAGATGTAGTCGGGCTAAGCACTGTAGGAAAATGAGCTTTCTTCTATACCAACCATATTTTCTTTTCTTTTCTTGGGGCATTGTTTTGGTTTCAGGGGGCAGGGGAAGAAAAAAAAAGAAGACGATGGAAGAAATCTAATAAATCTAATTACAAGGCATTCCCAAGAAGCATGGCTCCACATGGAGATTTCCAATTTGTGCTTTGTGGAAATACTACCAACGAGAGAACAACGCAACCACTTCATATACTGTAGCAGCTTCCTGTTGTTGAGGAACCACTTGTAGGCTGGCCTGGCCTTGCACTTTCTTTTTCTGAAGCAAGGCATCGTAAGAGCTGGGATCCAAGTTTCTGTTGGCTGCAGAGCTCGCGTGAGAGAGACCAAAGTCAGTTGTAAGCTCTCTGCCCGTCCCTAGTCAGCCAGTCAGGCAGGAAGTGTGTGTGTGTGTGTGTGTGTGTGTGTGTGTGTGTGTGTGTGTGTGTGTGTGTGTGTGTGTGTGTGTGTGTGTGTGTGTGTGTGCTTACAGGGCACTGGTTGTCTGTGTGTCTCAGTCTCATGCTCCCCAGTTGTCAATGTACACACAAAACAGTCTGTGGGTGTGGCAGCACCATCGATGACAGAAAACAAACACACCCTCCCAGACATGGGACAACAAATGTCTGTCTGTCTGTCTGTCTGTCTGTCTGTCTGTCTGTCTGTCTGTCTGTCTGTCTGTCTGTCTGAACTTAATTAACTTAATTAACTTAATTAAAAATACAAACAGAAGAATTGTGCTACTGCTGTTAAAATATATTAGAGATAAATATAGATAAGTGATAAATATGGTGTGGGGGCAGGGGCATCATTCCATTCTGGCAGTTTAACACTAACAGGGCATGTCATCCATATTGATTTGCATTTTGTCCCCGCCTCTTTGATTGATTATCAAAAGACTAATGTACATTAAGTCACTAACTCTTTGCACTCTATCTTTTCTTGCAACACTTTGCGATTAATTCAGGCGAATGAGCGTCATTTATTTGTGTGCCAATGCGTCCTCTTGATGATATTATAACTTAAGTATAATGAGAACACAGCAGGGTCCCTCTGGGCAGACAGAGAGTCACTGGACACCGCTGTAAGAGGTGCAGTGGATAGGGTTGTGTGAGGACACACCGGCACAGTGCTGTACTGCTGCTGTCACTCTGCCAAGAGCCTCAGTTCCTCAACAAGTCACCAACATTGTCCCACAGCCAAAACGGCACTCAGCAGCACTAGGGCTGAGCAATATATCAATATTATATTGATATTGGGATATGATATGTTGTGAGCTAGTAGACCTGCTATTTGTACTATTTTAGAAATGTTATATTACAAATTGATATTAACACCTCTGTTTGGTGTGTGTGTGTGTGTGTGTGTGTGTGTGTGTGTGTGTGTGTGTGTGTGTGTGTGTGTGCGCACGCACACACGTGTGTGAGTGCATGCGTGCGTGCGTGCATGGGTGTGTGTGCGTGCGTGTGTGTGTAGTGTGCCTGCTTGCCTATACCTGCCTGCATGCCTGCGTGTTGAACTAGTGGCGTTGAACTTGGGATAGAGGGAATAATGTTTTTCTCTGAACTGGATCTTTGATATCCCGGCACCACAGTGTGTGTGTGTGTGTGTGTGTGTTACTACTGGACGTTCTATCTTCAGTTCAATAAAACACGGAACAAACACCTACTGTGCTCTGCAGCAGGGTAACCCTCCGCCACACTGCTAGGGCAGTGATACTCAACCTCAGGCCCGCGGGACACATCAGGCCCGCGGGAGCATTATGACTGGCCCACCAATGAAAATCTAAAAAAAAGAAGAAAAACAAATCTCCTGTATCCCTATTCCCTGACATAATTTTATAGCTAAACGGACAGAATTCTATTTTATTTGAATGATGAAACCCAGCTGCCATTAATAGTTGGAAATGGAAATGGAAATTGCGGAAATGGAAATTGCGGAAATTGTAATTGCGGAAATTGCGGAAATGGTGGAAATGGAAATTGCGGAAATGGAAATTGAGGAAATTGCGGAATTTGTGGAAATGGTAATTGCGGAAATTGCGGAAATGGTGGAAATGGAAATTGCGGAAATTGCGGAAATGGAAATTGAGGAAATTGCGGAAATGGAAATTGCGGAAATTGCGGAAATGGAAATTGCAGAAATTGCGGAAATGGTAATTGCGGAAATTGCTCTTCACTTATAGCTATCTATTTTCAGGTAGATTGTTTTATTTTACTCCGTCAGCCATATCACTACTCATTTTTTTCATGAAAAAGGTCATAGCTGGGTAATCTATTTTCAGGCAAATTGTGTTTATTGTATTTTATTTTACTCAGCCATAACAATTTATTTTCTGTTAACCAACTTGCTGGCTGGCAGGCAGGCAGACAGCTACTCATAGACAGGCAGACAGACAGACAGCTACTCATGGAGAATTGGACAGGCAGGCAGTCAGACAGCTACTCATAGACAGGCAGACAGACAGCTACTCATGGAGAATTGGACAGGCAGGCAGACAGCTACTCATGGACAATTGGACAGGCAGGAAGGCAGACAGCTACTCATAGACAGACAGACAGCTACTCATGGACAATTGGACAGGCAGGAAGGCAGACAGCTACTCATAGACAGGCAGACAGACAGCTACTCATGGACAATTAGGCAGGCAGGCAGACAGCTACTCATAGACAGGCAGACAGACAGCTACTCATGGACAATTAGGCAGGCAGGCAGACAGCTACTCAGACAGGCAGACAGACAGCTACTCATGGACAATTGGACAGGCAGGCAGGCAGACAGACAGCTACTCATAGACAGGCAGGCAGACAGCTACTCATAGACAGGCAGACAGTAAGACAGCTACTCATTGACAGACAGACAAATAACTACTCATGGACAGACAGACAGGCAGGCAGGCAGGCAAAGAGCTACTCATGTTATGTTATTATGTTATTATAACAGCTACTCATGTTATGTGCAATAATTTGTGCAGTTATGGAAACAGCTCTTTGTGTTTATGCAAGAAAATGTAACACATTTATTTATTTACATATTGTGTGCATGCACATTGTACTTATTTGCGAAAATAAAGCAATTGAAAGAGAGAAGTTATCAAGTATCATTAATGTCGTAATTTTATCTACTGGCCCCTGGCCCCTTGCCATTTTTGTAATGTGGCCCATAGGTAAATCTATTTGAGTATCCCTGTGCTAGGGGATAAGAGTTGGCTAGTTGTGTCAGAACATTGAAACCTTACCGTCTCTAACCCTTTAACACCTCTGTCTTACAATAATGACCATGTCACCTGAGCTCACACGTTCAGTCAGGGATTCGATCAATGTGCATTGTTTCACGCACGCACGCACGCACACACACACACACACACACACACACACACACACGCTGCCGGAGCTAGCATTACATATACTATACAGGTAGGGCCTATTTCCTCCTTACAGGAGAAAGGAAACAAAAGAAAAACATCTAAAGTGCTTTTTTAAGTAAGTAAAATGAGGCTTCAATTTGTTCCGAAGACTTTTGTCACTGCTGTGTGCACGCACTGCACAGTGAATGAATGAATGTTGCATAATGTCGAAATGACCCCACACTGTGAAATGGCAGCGCTCTACTTTTTTCGTATTTTTCCACTCTCAGTCTGTATGTCATGAGAGCAGGACCTAGTGACTTTTGTCTCTTATTGTGTTATGCCTGTATTGTGTACAACCAAGTGTCTTTACATCATTTTTGTATGTAAAGTTCTTTGGAGTCCTAAATTATGTCAGCAAATTGATGATCATCACAAGCTGTACCTCTTTTCTAATCAGACTCTGTCTATTGTGATTGGTTGATTTATTTTCAAATGTTTGTATATACCGGTAGGTAACTCTGTCAAAATGCTGTGTTATCCCTGAAGAAAGTCCGGAGGGACCAAAACGTTGCCTTAATAAAAGTAAAACTCATGTACTCAGTTAACTGCGACTGTCAATGTGTGTGTTAGTTGGTTGGTTGGTCACCCCAGGCAAGCCCCCCAGGTCATCGTGACATCAGCCCCCATATATGGTGCCCAGGTCATCGTGACATCACGTGACATCATCAGGGATGGATATCCCTGATGTCAATGCGACCTGCTGTCGCAGTTAAGCCCATATACTGTATGGAGATCCCTGATGTCATCAATACTGGCTAGCAACTCTACATCTGACCTCAAACCTCAAACACTTACATCTCCATATATGAATATACTGTATGTCATAACCTGTTCTGACATTCCATGTTGATCCTTCCCCTTCCATCCTTCCTCTTTGATGTATATTCAAGACACTGCCCCCGCTGCCACCCTTAGATGTCCATATATGGAGCTGACCTGTTCTGACATTCCATATTATGTTGATCTGACCTCATCACACCCTGTACACTCAAGACACGCTCCATATATGGCCAGTGTGGGCGAGGTCACTTCTCGCCCTCAGGCGTGTTACTGGTATTGGATAAAACATTATTTTGTTTTTTAATTATTTTTACAATTTTCACCTACAATGACATGCCCAAAATATGGTTTCCATGGTTAAAGTCATTGCAGGAAACAAATGAATTGAATCCACCCAGTCTGAAAACTGACCTCCCATTTAAACACTATACAGCACAACAGCACAATCCAGGGTGTTAACTGAAAATGTCTGAATTGATGCACAAGGGTTTATGTGTGGCACTTATTTTTTCTCTTTGTGCTACAGTACAAGGGTTGTAGGCTACACTTGATCTGCTCATTTACTGTCATCAATGTATATCTTTGTTCTCAAAGCACACCAAAGCAAACTCTCAAAGCAGACACTTTTGTTTTGATGTAAATGTCCTATTTTGTGGCCACAAAGCACTCAGTGCAGAGGAAGTTTTGTTTCTATTTTAACATTACACTACTGTATTTTATACAACACTGACAAAGCACACCTTCTTGCGTGCGGTCACTTCCAGAGAACGGAGGATGAGTACGGTCATTCTCTGGAAACCCTATTGTTTCTCAACCGGAACTGGCGGTGTGTTGGTGAACACCCCTTGACAACCAACAGCCAACCGCCGTGTTGTTTCGACTAGACAACAGCTAGGGTATTCTAGCCAGCTTCTCTCTCCCGGGTCACACAGAAGGGATATGTCCATGCATGTTCTCTCAACTCTCCGTACACGCGTCAATTACTCACTACTCTCAAGCAGATATGTGACTGGCAAGCCCACTCCGCTCTCCAGACACAGTGTCACGTAACACATGCATACTGTAACACACCCACTCCAGTCACAGACAAACAGACTGATACGGAATAACATCAGCTGTAGAGGCCCAATCGAAACCACTCTATTTGTAAACATGCAGGCGACAACGTGAATCTCAAACCGGTTCTTATAGTCTCCGGGAAACTAATCCATGTCTTGAAATTGAAAAGGCCAGACACAACGATTTCTGTTGTCCAGAGGCTGTTGGGTGGAACCAGCTCAAAGCAGAGCTCTATCTGCTTCCTGTCGAGAGACCCCAGTCCCATTCACACACGCACGCAAGTGTGTGCGCACACACACACACACACACACACACACACACACACACCTTCTTTAATATGTGATGTCACTTTGTCTCAACGTTGACTCAAAACTGGGTGGAGTAAAAAAGAACACGCAACCTCTCTCTTTTTGCAAAGAGAGAGAGAGAACCGTTTATTTTGCGCAGTTCTGGAACAAACATGAGCGACATAATCACTGCATGTTTATTGATAGAGAGAGAGAGAGAGAGAGAGAGAGAGGGAGAGAGAGAGAGACTTTCAAAAATGTGTTTTTGTTGGGTGTGCACATGGCATGGGCACTATAATGGGCTTATTTTGATTGACAAGAAGAGACAGACAAGCCTCCAATACACACACACACATGCACGTGAGCGTGGGTGTGCAGACGGACACACACACACAAGCCTAATGTGCAAGATTAGAACATTGTAACTGACAGGATTCCCTCTCCCTGACCATACAAGGCATTGAGTTTTCACCCAACAGACAGATCTAATAAAACATGAAAGCAACTCTTTGAAATGAGATTACAGAATCAGATTACGGTCCTTCTTCTGTTCAGACAGAAGGAATTCACACATATTCTGAGCCCCGGGTCTCATCGTTGTCATCTTGAGTAAATTGGCCAAAGTGCTTCAAGTGATGAACTAGCCAAATTCGAAATTCAGTAGGCATTGAAACTGATAACAAAGATTAACGACACACAATGAGTCTGCAGGGAGGGAGGAGGTTCAGTATCTTGCTCAAGAAGCCATGGTCACTGATGTGGCATGGTATCAAGTGCTAGGCCACACAGTATGAACTGACCATAAGATAAATATAGGATAGGCTAGCGCGGGTGTGCATGGACGCACGCACACACGCACACACACACGCACACGCACACGCGCACACACACACACACACACACACACACACACACACACACACACATTTTTATACACATTAACAAAGCTTGTCAGTAAAACCAATATCCTCTGTTACATGCTCAACTGGGATTGAACAAGCCATCTCCCGTCCTCATTAACTGCTCTTTTTTTCTATTTTTTGAGCGGCCGGTGGAGGCACTCCAATGCACAGCTTTGTGTGTATGTCTGTCTGTCTGTCTGTCTGTCTGTTTGAACACGGACATGTCCGTTTGAGCACTAAATGTCCGTGACGTCATGTTGTTGACATCATCAGACGTCATCATTGTGATGAAAGGCACCGCTCACTTCACACAAGTGTGATTTAAAAAAATGCTCCCTGGTTGAGCAACTGGGCATTCCCCACGAGCCTCTGTGCTCTCCGTGGTCACCTTTTCTGCTCTGTCACTCATAGATCTATTCCAGTTCTAAAGTGACAAACCTGGTCATAGATGGTAGCCATCATGAAACCCTTACATTTCCACCTGGTGAATTCCCCCAATAAATACATGATCCAGGATTACCACTGGGGAAAATCAGAAAATCGGAACAGGATCCACACCACAATGGATCACAATATTGTCAAATTAATCCAGGACTATAGTGTGCACTGACCTCGGCAAGTTCACCCTTCCTCTACTCTAGACATCCTCAGTGGACATGGCCTTTGATGAGTTCAATAACATACTGTTCACAGAGATCTAATTCTCATCGACCAGAATGGAAAAAGCACCCTGGGATTTTTGTGTTATCCTTTTAGCATAGCTTTCTTAACTGTAGCTGCCATACTGTTTTAACATAAATGTGTTAATTAAGTAATCAATCAATCAAACTCAACCTGACCCCTCGTGGTGTCAGTTTGTGGTGGGGGTGGATGTCATTTTGGTGGTCACCCTTGTGTCTTCTGTTAACTTGGAGACCTAGGAACTGTCAGCAGTCAAGAATGAAAAGAGGCTCTACCGTTCAGTGAACTGTAGTTGGTTTGGACTGACTACAAGAACCTTGAATACATCAGTTCAACCAAGCAGCGAGAGTCCAAGACAGGCCTGGTGGGCTCTGTTCTTTAATAGATTTGACTTTTCTCTTTTATACGTCCAGGATCTAATCAAACCAGATGCACTACCCTGCATCTACCAAGCTGAAGGACATTCTCTGTGTGGATGTAACTCTAATTCTTACACTCTTAAAAGTAATAAGAAATGTTGCTGTGTAGAATCCATCCTAGCAATAATTCCTTTGTGAGTCTCACGGCACAAAGATGAGACATGAATACAAACAGACTTACTGACTAATGTGTGAGACATGGTGGGAGGCAGGGGTGAACAAACAAAACTAGCATGAAAGTAAAGGAATAGGGTTATCATCTTACCTGTGTTTCTCCAGCTCATTGTGCGATGATCTGAAAGGGTCAAAATAAACAAAGATGAAGGGTGAGTGCCAAACTTCCATCAAATGAATACTGTAATCATAATACCTCTAATATCTTTTGACATGAAGAACTGCAGACAAATACAAAAATGAAAGTTAGGGATGAGAATGATGCAGCAAGAAACCCCTCCCCTCACCACAGTACAGGAATGTCTAAGTTAGTGGATGTTTTAAGAAAGCAGAACAGATGAAAGCTAGGCCAGGTAGCAGTGGTACAGTAAAAGGTTTCCATAATTCTTTTTATTTGATAAACAGAGATGAAAAAGGTTCCCCCATATATTTACACAGCTCTTAAGCTTTGACTAGTGAGGTTAACAGTGTAGTCTTAAACCTAATTTATTTGCTTAATTTCCATATTCCGAAAACAACTGTTCAAACGCCTAGCATGATAGACTCTTTCTGGGCTGATTATTGTACTGAAACACTGCTTGCCAACGGAACCCATGACAAAGTTATGGTGCCCGCAACAAGGATTCAGTTGCCTGGCAGAGGGTCAAAGACTGCAGTGTATATTTGCGGAGAGAGAGGCTTGGATATGATGGCATGAAAGAAAGTGAGGACAGAGGCAGACAAAGAGATGCAGACAGACAGGCAGGCAGACAGACGGGGAGAGGAAATAGAAACAGGGATAGAGGAAACAGAGCAGAGAGCGACAAAGTGAGCTTCGAGGAGAGGGTAAGAATGAGAGGGAGAGAGAGAGTCAGAGTACAGAAGAGGCAGCTGACAGAGACAGAAGGAGCCATAGAGGACAAACAAGAAAGAAGCAGAGAAACAGAAGGAGAGTCCATAATCTTAACAAGGCCAGTGTACCAAATATGGCGCAGGACTTATTTGCCGGGAAACAAATGATTTGCAGTGAGAAACCCCTGGCAGCATAGGCTACTGTGTGTATCAACATAATAATGTTATGTAACAATGACACAGATTTGTCATGGATTTTATTTATATACAAACATTTTAAGCACATCTAGAGTGACAACTGAGCCTCAAGCAAGGCCATAAACCCCTACTTGCTCACTCACTACTGAGGAGTGAGGCCTTGCTCAATGCAGCCTCGACAGGACTGTCATTTGAATGCTCGTTCAACCAAAACATCTCTGCCCATCTTGTATGTTTTCACTCAAAATCTCAATCTTCCATGTCACGTGCAAAAACAAGTGCATTATGCTATGTGCCAGAATGTGACGTCTGCACACGCCCATGCCCATACACCCACACGTACAGTACATGCATGCACACATACCTACACATACCACACAAATACGCCCTAATGCAGACAAACACACCCACACTCACATACACACACTGCTGTTGTTGTGGGTAAGTGCTGAGCAGACAGCACTAGTGGCGCTGACATGGGTACAAACCCATGGGTCAGTCTGGTCATCTGTAGGAGGCCTAGAAACACTCTGTAGTGTTCCAGAGAACGTGGGCTTATAACACGGAGAGGACGCACATATTATGATGTGGACACCAGAGTCAGCCCAGGGCACTGCATCCCATCTGATTCAGAACAAAAACCTCTGTTCATCTCACACACACACACACACACACGTACACGCACGCACGCACACACACACACACACACACACACACACACACACACACACACACACACACACACATACACGCACGCACGCACGCACACACACACACACACACACACACACGCACACACACACACACACACACACACACACACACACACACACACACACACGTCACACACACACACACACACACACACACACACACACACACACACACACACACACTGACTGTCATGGATACGGAGGCAATAAAACCAAAACAGGGGCAGCAAAGGGCCAGACTGACTGACAACAGACAACAAGCCTTTTCACATTTTTCTCAGAATATTTAATAACCCATATGCATGCGAAGCAGTGGTTCCCACAGCTGGGATATCGAGCACAAGCTCAGGCTGGCAGATGTATGTGACGGTGACCTGAACATTTAAGAAGGCAGTGCCTTTGCCGCTGTCAAATAGTATGTTTCCTCTCTCTGTCAACTGACAAATAAAGTAAAAGCTAAATTTAAAATAAAAAAAAATGTAATATGAAGGGGCCTAGCATGGCCAGTCACCACGTTCTGCAAACCCACAAGGGGTTTTCCTTTTTTGAGGCCCCTCCTATGCCCAGCTTTGTGTGTTAGGTTAGTTTAGGTTAGGTTAGTGTGTTGTGTTAGGTTAGGTTAGAGGGAAGGAATTCGTATTCAATTCTGTGGTTGGTCTTGGCCTGGGGTACACATGATATTCAATTCTATGGTTGATCTTGGGGTACACATGGTCTTCAGGTAAATTAGAAGACCCAACCACATAACCACATAACCATTGATAGAAATGCTCCTTTATTTTCCAAGGTCTCAACAAAGCATACAGGAAGTGCATCTCCTCTGAGTGCAGTGGCCTCATTCAAATATATAAACTGAAGAAACACGACAGGCAAAGCTAGTACTGGGAAATCATACTGCGGGTTGTAGAGGTTGTCTGTCTGCATGCAGTAGGCTACCTATATTAACAACAAGACAATGCACACAGCATGTCATGTCATGTAAAAGTCCCTGTCTGCCATGCAAATGATTTAATGGCCTGACATCATAAACTCAGAGCTGATAACCACAGGGCATAAAGCCTAGCTGAGTCATAAGCAGGATCAGCCTGAGAACTATAACCTTACATCAACTTTCATAACACATGGATCCTATTGCACCAATAATAACCCTTGTATATTTTCAATTATCAGTAATGACAACTTAAGTCACAATCCCTTTTTAGTTGTTTCATAAGGTTTCTAATACTATTTAAGTTTCTAAAATTACTCTGATATGTTTGTGTATACAGTAATGTTCCAAATATGGTCACATTTGCAATAATATATTATTATTATTTATTATTTATTATTTATTATTTATTATTTATTATTTATTATTTATTATTTATTATTACAGTGCAAATGTCTGGTTGTTTGCCATTTATTTTAATAATATTTAGAATGAACTAGACAAATTGCAGTTTTATGCTCTCTTCTTCTAACTAAAAAAAAAATACACCCAACTTACAATACTGTACATACGTGTAGAAATAAAGGGTTGGAATGTGGACATGTTCATCCAATGCATTGCCTATACTGAACTGTAGATCGAGATATGTAATACAGCCTAGGCCCCTAGGGAAAAGGCAGCTACACACGCTACTACAGGGGCTTGGCCTGTCAGCCAGGAGTGCGTGCTGCTGTTACAGCCACCACACCCACCTGCCAAACCCCCCACCCCCACTCATACATCGACTGGCTAGTGGCTACACAGACTCACACGCACGCACAACTCAGAACTCACTGTCTCAGACACTCCTTAGTCCTTACCAACAAAGATTTCTCAAAGTTTATTAAGTGATTATTATTACTAGCTTGCGCAACTTGCGATCGCGGTTGCCGTCGATTCTGCTCTGTTATGATGAACATACCGGGGCCGGGCCGAGGCAGGCACAAGGAAGTGACTGGGCAGAGATGTCATGTGAAAGAACATAAAAAGTCAAACACTCCCTTCAACTCTGTCTGTGGAATTTCCACACTAAACTCTGGCTATAGACTGGACTGCAGGGCTTCACCTTATTTCCCCTAAAAACTGGACAATTTAGGGAAGACATTGAGACTTTGAAATACTCGTCCGCGGCCGCCAATCAGTTTTGTTTTTGTTTTACGAGTGACTCAAAACCACAAGTGTTGTCGGTGTGGGACTGTGGGTAAAATATTGAATACGAAATGATATAGTGAGCAACCGTAATTGAATGCAATGTGATTTCAGTGTGTGCACGATATTATAGCGGGGAAGGTTTGTCAGAACGAAAAGCAAGTGAGACAGACAGACAGACAGACAGACAGAGAAAAGTTGACAGTGTACGCGTGGCAGTGTTTATAAGGGATCAAAACACAGAGCCAAGCCCAGCAGAAAGATGGCGTTTGAATGGATGGTGGTGTGAATAACAGAGCGGTTCAAACTTTATCTATAGCCTACTGACAACAACAACAACAAAAGATATTTACCTATTGTTCTGAGTTTTTCTTGAAATTGGCGGAGCTTTCGTTTTCTTTCTGGAAAAGTCGCTATTGTATGGTAAAACGGACGCGTAACCATGTTCTGCCTCTATGACAAAGTAAACAAAATTACGTGTTAATTTATTGCAGTTGTTGCATGGATATGTATATACTCAGTAATTTGGGGAATGTCAAAAGAACTGTCAAATGTATATGACGTATAGATATAGGGAAACAACGTGCGTCTCAGTCATCATCAATCGTGGTCAATAGGCTAGTGAAAAATCTTTCGGTAATCATAAAATATCCAACGTTACGTAAGCCTGTACTTTAGATTATAATGTCATATTTGACTGTTTATTAACAGCATCTATCTGCCGTTACGAGAGGATAACATTGTTATTATCAAACTCGTAAACAGCAGTCGGTCTTTCCACTAGACCAGTAGCCCAGATTAAAACATAACATTCAGTGCATGTCTGCAACCTCAATGCTTATTACACAAATTATACACATGTCGTAAATAAAATACTTAAAATAATGGGTGATAATGCAAGTTTCTGCAACACATAAAGGCTGCAGGGTCCAGTTTTGCATCCACTCCATCGCCTTTTAAGTGACATCATAGCTGCACTATGGCAGAGCACGTTATAACTTCACATTGGATAGAAGATGTTTACCCCTTTTACAATTAATAAGTCTTATTACAAATATTCACTAGCATGTCCTGTCAACTTGACAGTTTGGCATGAAATACCTCTGTCTCTTCTTTCCAAGTATTCTGCAGCCTCCAGCAGAATTAAAAGAGAATTAAGTTCCATCTTCTCGTCTTGTTACAAAAAGAGTAGAAAAAGCGATCTATTTACAAGTGACATAAAAAAAAAGTATTGCAGTGATGGAATGAAAACTAGAACCGGTATAGGTTGATATGAGCGTCTATAATCAGTTCTGAGTCTTGAGGACTCCACCAAACTAGAAGTCATATCAACAGCGCATAACTAAAACTCCGGGAGTGATTGATCACTCTTCTGCCCAATGACAAACGCCCATGGGCGGGCTGTCAGTGCAGCTTTTAGCTTATAGTTGAGCCGTTTGACATTGAGGTTTCTCTTCATTGGCCAGCACGCCAGAGTAATGAGGTAGAAGCTTCACTGGCATACCCTAGCAACAGAGCGTGTGACCCCGCCCCCTCAGAGTCCATTGGTTTGACACAAAGATAACTACATGGTGATTGGCAAAGAGGCATTTCGGGCGTGTCTCGATATTGAACTTGGCTGTTGTTTGGGTTGCCAAAAAGTGTGTTTTGGATAGTGGAGGAAGTCACGTTGAGCGTGTGTTGAGTCAAAGCAAGGAGTAGAGTATTGTTGTTGTTGTTGTTGTTGTTAGTAGTGGACTGTGGTGCGGACGTGGGTGGTGTTGGTGCGTGCGTGCGTGCGTACGTGTGCGTGTGTATGCGTGCGTGCGTGAACTATTATTTAACTTTTTTAAAACATTTTATCAGCTGAAGATGATAAATGAATAAAAATGATATGCAGCTTGATTCATACTCCTTTTGCTTGCAGACAAGAATTGATTTAGCTACAAGCAATGCTGCATATATTAGGTGTAACATTTTGCAACAACTATGGTTATGTAGTTGACCTTGAATTAAAGTTAAAAAAAAAAATACAAAAATTCAGTAGGCCTAATTGGTTAAAGTGGCTGTAGTCTCTGAGACAGACTGTTGACTCCGTCAATATCAAATTCAAGGAAAAGAGGGTGCTGTTTTTCCTTTATATTTTGACGATGGGTTACCAGATTGAAGCGGTAGCCTGTAACATTAGCTGAGTGGGGAAGGGTTGGATAAAAATGATGTCAGAGCTGTACTACTGCACATAGGCCTGTAACACATGCACACAGGGTTGGACGTGGGAAATTCCAACCAGGAACCAGGAATCAATTTTGAAGCAAAGAGACTCACAAAAACTCATTGAGATAACAGTTACAACTTTCATTATCTCCACCATGACAACAGTCAGTCCAAGAGGCAGTGAATAGAGTTAAAGTTTTTAACCCCATCCGTGTGTCTGTCTTTGCATTCATCTGTCTGTGCGTGGCTAATCTCAGACAGCAAAACAACTGCCGTAAAACTTTGTATGCACACTCCCATTAGGGGAAGACTCCTGGTGGCGCTATAACAGGCCACTTAACCTTTTGGCCTCTTGAAGTTGTACAATCATCAAGATGTTTTCCTGGTTGGATTGGATCATGACACGCCATTTGCCGATATACCCCAAATTTGAATGACACTTTGGCCCCTTTTCCACCGGTTGGTTCCCAATGGGAACCGGTTCAGTTCTTTTTGGTTTTTAGTCCATGAGCCAGAGCTCCAAAATGTAAACGTTAATTATGAATTGAGTGTGCAAAACCATACATATATTAGATTATTATCACCATGAAATTTCCCCAATTGAGTACTTACACGAAGACAATGATTTATTGTATTACAATTTTTACATTTTTAAATATGCAAATGAGGCATTATGTAGGAAAATATGCAAAATAATCGAAAATAGGATAAAGCTACTACTGTGGAAGGGTTATCATGTATTAATTTACTTGTATTAATCCTATAAACAATTTAATATAGGGTATAGTTTTCCCACCAAAACTGGCTCATGGACTAAAAACCAAAAAGAACTGAACCGGTTCCCATTGGGAACCAACCTGTGGAAAAGGGGTCTTTGAGGGGCCTCTCTGTACAACAGATTTCACTTAATACACCCATAGGGGGTGCCACAAGTAGCCATGGCTAGCCATGTGGCCCATAGGTCAGAAGCCTATATCAGTATATCCTGTTTCTGTAGCACGAGGCAGCTTGATGTACAAGTACATCCCCCAGCCATGATGTACAAGGACACCCCCTGGACGCATTACACTAGTATGTCACAGGGAGTTACCCACAATCCAGCCTTTGCTGCTGAGTGCCAAGCAGGAAGGCATTGCATATTGCGTACCATTTTTATAGTCTTTGGCACGACTCTGCTTGGGATTGAACCCAGGCCTCCCAACTCAGGGTGGCCACAAATCACTGTTAATTGCAGAAACATTCAAGCATAGCACAAGCTAGCATGGCAAAACCTCAAAAACTAAAATACTTGGTAAATGCTAGTAAACATTTTGTTTTAAACAAAATGTTACAATATGTTAACCTGCATGTAAATCATGTAACCAAACAATGAGTTTTCAAAACATCTACATGGCACAATAACACAATACAGTAGTAGGCCTACAGTACAGCTGGCATCACGTCACACTTCATAACAGGCACAGCACTGTACAACATCACGATGAGACACAACATGCACATACAGCACAACTCAACAACAGTACAACGCTGCACAGTGCAACAACAACTCAACATATAGCACCGTGACCACACAGCACACTGAGCACAGTACAAAACTAGAAAACGTGCCCTTCTGTGCACAGGTCTCCACAAGGAGGATAGGAGTGTGTGTGATGTTTGGCAGCAAAATGTTTAGGAGTAATATAAACAGGTGTTTAGGCTGTGTGTGTGTGTGTGTGTGTGTGTGTGTGTGTGTGTGTGTGTGTGTGTGTGTGTGTGTGTGTGAGACGCGACTTGGCCTGTTGTAGCGCCACCATGACGCTGATTTGAAAACTGTCAAGTGGCATTTCTTCCTCAGCCTATTAGGAATATGCATGCACAGTTTCACCGCAATCAGATGCTGCGTTGAGGAGTTGTGGCAATTTGTACAAAACGGGTACAAAGCAGGCTACTCCTGAAAACTTTAGAAGCCAATCGTAGCCAATCAGGATGGATTATGAGAAATCAAACAAACCCGTCTTGATCACATGACTATATGGAGAGCATGTGTACTGAAGGACTAATGTTAGAAACTGTGTACCGAAGGAGTAATATTAGAAAATTTGTTTTACATGTGTCAGCCTCCTGGTGGCGCTATAAAGAGCAGATGTGGAAAATTCCAGTTTTCCGGTTTTTCCTTGGCCTCTATGGAGTGTACATACAAAGTTTTACAGAGATCCGTGCAGTTAGAGGTAAAAACACTAATCGGCCAGTTATAGCGCCACCATGAGGCTGAGTTGAAAATGTTCCAGTGGAATTTCTTCCTCGGCCTAGTGGGCCTAGTGGGAATGTGCGTGCACAATTTCACGGAAAACGATGTGTTCATGATTTACGGCATTTTATTTGAAACTGAGCACTTCTGCGAACTTTGGAAGCCAATCTTAGCCAATCAGGATGGAGTCTCGTTTCGTTTCGTTGAATGGCTCTAGAGATACTGTGTACCAATTTGTGTGATGGACAAAATCTGTAGGTGTACTGTCCAAAAAATTGTTTTGCACAAAGCGGCCTCCTGGTGGCGCTATAAGAGGCCAATGTGAAAACCTTGGGGCAGAGGTGTGTGTGAGTGTGTGCACGTGCATGCGTGGGTGCGTGCGAGCACACACTCATACAGTAGCTACATACAATACATACATACAATATGTAATACTCTAAACAGTTATGGAAATTGTAAGCAGTTTGTGTACCCTACCCAGTAGATCAAAGCCATGACTCAAACCAAATTCAGCTACAAATGAAACCAGGCAACTTTAGTATCGGGAGTCTTTATTTCCTGTGCTCATTCTGTCTACGTTGTGCATGCATGACCTAGACACAGTCATTATTCCTGGTTTCCATTTTCATAATTAATCATACATTTAACATTTAAGACAATATTTTAGCTCATGCTCTTACCCAGGAAAACATATCCCACTGTAAAATCTATGGGTGTTACTATAATTGACTGGAATTCAATTTTACACTTTCAGAATTATTAGATGAACATTCACAGTATGCACAGTATGCAGTGAGCAGGCAATGGGACACTTTTACATAGGCTATAACCCTGCGATCAATCATTCAGTTACAGTTTGAGGTCTATGCATGGGTTGCATGCACACATTTGTAATGGCCATGCATGGCTTTTTCTTTTGGTGCCCCATCCCTGTGGAATACATTCTCCAAAATTATCAAAGAAGCACCCATGCACCTCCAATCCTTCAAAACCGCTGATCTGCTTTTATCAATTAGTCATGTCTGTTTCTTTTACAGTTTTTCCTAATAAAGATGTTTTTTTGTATTGCTGTTTTCTCCTCTCCCCATGAAAGCGTCTTTGGGTACTTAGATACTGTATGAAATTTGATTATTATTATTAAAAGTTCTGCTGCTCTTGAGATTTTCTTCGCTTACAGACCTCATTCAATAAGCAATCAAACACCACAATACACAATAATAACATATCAGAGCCTCCAGTGTGTGAGAGTGTGCAAACAACACCCACATCCTTGATTTAAGCAGATGGACAGTCAAATTGAGAATATTGCAGTCACAAAAACACAACTGTTTCTTTCTGGTCAGAACTGTTAAAATACAGTTATTTATTCTGTTTGGGACTTACCTCTTGACTTCACCGTCCTGGGGTAATAACAGAGAAGTAATAAACATTTTACAGTTTCTTATCACTGTCACGGGGCAGCCCGTGCCCTATACACACACACACACTGATTAAGGACATTGCACGCACGCACACACCACACAGACTGTGGGTAGTGGGGCAGACAGGTCCATATAATCATATCATAATGTCAATACTGTTGATGTAGGCATTTACAGGATGTACAGATGAAATGATGCACAAAGGGAAAGCATTCCGTTTGTTAACCTGTGTTTATTGCAACCTCAGTGTTTGTATGGCCTTCCCAGTACTGGCACTTTAAGAAGGTGGGAAGGTGCCAAGTACTGTGGAGGAGTAGGGGTGTTCCACAATGTCAAGTGTAAAGTATGTCTATTATCTGTTGAAATGAATGTAACCCCATATGATGTATAATCTAAAATAGAACATCTAGGGGTGGGGTTACCTATTCAGGTTCAGCTGATAGTGTTGAGCTGGTAGATCTACTGGTTATATTTAATTGCTTCTCGGTGGGTGGTAGGATCCTCTCCTATAAAGAGGAGACTGCAGGCAGAGCTAGTCAGTTATGCTGGGGCAGGCAGCATGCTGACAGCCCTGTGAGAGAGCTGCTAGGGCCCATGTCATGGGCATAGCCTAGTGGTGTTTGTTATTTTTCCTTTTTCCTACGTTGTACCTTAAGTATTTTTGAGTTCTTTATTTTGTATTTTGGCCGGTATTATTTTTGCTGTTTGATTTTCCTTTTGTGAATATCGACACTGGAGCTGGAGGTTTTGAGAAATAAAAGCCACCAAAAAGCATCGCTGACTGTTTTTGGAGCCTTGGCCCTCGGGCAACTTCACATGTGGTGGCAGCGGAAAGTAACAACAGTTCAGGATGCCTCCAAAACCACATCTGCGGAACCATCAACAGCAAGTATCATTCGATGAGGAGGAAGAAGAGGGTGCCACAGGAGGAGAGATGGAAGAACAAATCCACACCAGGGTGAGCACTACCTCGGCCCAAGAGGAAACTTTCTCAAATCTGGCTAAGATGTTGGAGACCTAGTCTCAGATGGAGAAAGAGAGGAGGCAAGACGAGGAGAGGGAGCGACAGGAGCGGAAGCTCGACGTACTCACTCATCAGATGACCCGACTCCAATCGGACATGGAGGCGGCCAGTGCACATCCGAGGGAGCAACCAGCGACGGGAGCGCCACCTACAGGACCAGGGTCGGCATCGGGCGTGGCAGGGCCTTCGGTAGCATCTGCACCAGCACAACCACCGCCGGCGCCAATACCTATGGGAGACCCGAGGCTGGTGAGGTTGGAAGACTCCGATGATATTGAACATTTTCTGACGACATTTGAGAGGCTAGCAGTGGTTTACCAATGGCCACGACAGCAGTGGGCCATCCGGCTGATCCCCTTGCTGACCGGGAAAGCAAGAAGTGCGTTTGTAGCGATGGATCCGACCTACACGCAAGACTACGACCGACTGAAAGAGGCAGTGTTGAAGAAGTACGAGGTGAACAGAGACTCTTACCGCCAACGCTTCCGTAGCCTTGATGTGCCACCAGGCGAGTCACCTCACGAGCTATATACACGCCTCAAAGACCTATTCAGCAAGTGGATGAACTACTCGTCTGCCTCCAACGATGACATCAGAGAGATGGTGGTCCTTGAACAGTACCTCAGGGTCCTCCACACAGACGTGAAGATCTGGGTCAAGGAACGGGACCCTAAGACGGCGGAAGAGGCGGCAACACTCGTCGACACCTATGTGTCAGCACACAATGGTCCAGGGTCCGACTCCTACCATTACTCCGGACAGCGCCAGGCGAGGGGTAAGTCTGAGGGTTGGTTCAAGGGGGGTGGTCCTCAGAATAGCTCTCATACCCAGCCTAAGTCAGGTAGACCAGTGGTTCAGGAGCACAGTGACCCAAGGTATCAGCCAGGGTCTAAGTCACAGATTGTGTGTTATAATTGTGGTGAGGTAGGCCATACACGCCCCGTTTGTCCCCTCAAAAAGCACAATTCCACCAGCCTTTGCTATGTCCCTAGACCCGAGTTCACTGTACACCTTGAAGAGCAGCCAGACTCTCCTTTTGGAGCCTTGGCCCTCGGGCAACTTCACAATCACCAATAGCATACATATTATGCATCGCTCTGTCTCGAAGCTGTGTTCGTCTTATCAATAGAAATTAGAGTGGACACTTTTATGGGGTCTAACACAGCTGGATGATTGCCTGTCTTCAAGTTCTCTTTTGCAGGAACCTTATTTTTCCAACATATCTTAAATAATGGTGTGATTAACATGAAACTAAAAACAAAGAAGTGCACAGCGAGCAGCATGAAAGCATAATTTAGGGTTGCTTAAAAAAAAATAGAATGCCTGCAAGGTTTCATCAACTCCCACACAAGATTATTCATATGCTTCTGTGCAAAGTTAACTGATAGCATTGTGCATAATGGTGTCAATTTATTTTACTGCAAGAGATTTTTGCACATCTAACTACTTAAATGACGTTTTCAAATGTATGAATCTTTTCAGATCTACAACCTCACAATGCGTAACACTGCAACACGTCGGTATTTTCCAATGTTCGAAATGTATATAGGGCTGAAGTGGTTAATAATCAAAATCTACAAAGTACCTAGTAACTAAAGTTGTCAAAAAATTGTAGTGGAGTAAAAGTACAATATTTGGATCCGAGATGTGGTGGAGTAGAAGAAAAAGTATTGGAAATCCTCAAGTAAAGTCAAAAATACCTCAGAATTGTACTTAGTTACTTTCCGCCACTGCTATTCAACATTAATCATTACCTGCACTTACACAGGGGTTTGACCTGTTGACATCTTGATTATGCAGTAGCTATGGGGTAAGGAATGATGTTACCACAATGTACAGTAAGCTGTAGAGGCATCAAGCTGACAGTGTCCAGCAGGGATTCACAGTCTTTCTCAAGTATCTCTAGTTGCTGTTGTGGGCGGTCATACAGTAGGCCTACCTACGATGTTTCTGTTACAGGACAGACTATATCCACCAGGCCAAGTCAATCTACAGAAAATAATTACTGCTCCTTCCTTACAGGAATCACACCTTTCAGTTTGTAATTTTGAAAGTTAGAAAAATCATTAACACAATGAAATGTCACAGTTCACAGTTTCAGGTTTCAGTATGATGCTGATGTGAAACTCCTGGCTCCTGTAGCGCAGGACATTAAGCCTCTACAATATCCAACACATAATCTTCTCATTTCCTTTCCCCCCCTTGTTTACTTGTGTTGCTGTGGGTCGGCCGTTTGTTTTGGGATCAGAGCTAATGCGTGGCACACCAGCGCCTGGCCAGTGAAACCAATGGAGGCCTTCCAAGAGCAATCACTGCTGGGGATATGAGCTAAACTAAACTAAAGCATAGGTGGCAATTGTTTTTAACAGGAAATGGAGGAAGAATGTGAAAAGTACATTCTTCCTTGCTGTAATTGTACTTATTAGACCAGCACCACCTACTAGCGGACTAAACCATTTGTCATAATAAAACAATAACATCAGCCATCCAAAAGATGTCTCCAGATCCTTTGACACAGCTCTTGGAGAGGTTACCTACCCCCCCCCCCCAATCAGGAGGGAATCTCTCAGGGACGCAACCCAAATGCTTTCAATGTGTTCTCTGGAAGCCTGAGTGCTTGTCACGAGGGACTCATCAGCCCCACTGCATATACAGTCGTGTTAGTGGCTTGTAAAACTGTTTTCAACATTAAATGGGCTGGAGCCAGCAACAATCACCGCATTGGATGGCTGCCAAGGTGCCAAGTCTGACAGTTTTAGACACTTTGAGGTTTTGCTGTCTGTTTCTTCTATCTACAATGCATATTGTGACTGGAGCTGTTTTTGGTCTCCATTCTACTATGACTTGCTTGCACAACATGAACATCCATGCTGAAACCTTTTTATTTTGTAGCATTACCACTGCACTCTTCACTTGTTTTACACTTTGTTTGTTTGTTTGTTTGATTGTCTATTTATTTATGGGAGGGTGAGCTTTTCATGTCTTTTCAGAATAATAGGGTGACATTAAATGGGGAGAGAGAGAGATGGGGAGTGACATGCAGCACACCATGCAGGGTATCAGGATGGGGACTAGAAGCCACAATGCACTGTCAGGCTACATTGAGCCCAGCATCCAGCCTCTCCTCTTCCTAGATTCTTGCAGGGTCATAAAGTAACAACATATACATATATGTGTTATCTTCATTAGATTATGACTTTACAGAAGTTAGGCCTACATTTTGAGTAGGGGTTTTATGGAGTTCAGGTGTTGCTTTTCGTCTCATTGTCTCTCCCACTGGCTCTGCACCAACATGTGTCTCCACCTGTTCTTGCCTTGCACATAGTGGTAAATAGACTGTAATTAACACTCATAATGCACCATTTTGAGAACGCTCTGACAATTGTTACTTCAGCAGCTTAAGTAATCTGAATTTAGTCCGCCAGGTTCATGAGACTGTGATGATTTAAACGGGCTCATCTGCAGTGTTGCAGCTCATGATAAAGTGTTTCCTTGACAGTGCGTGGCAAATGGGTCTCTGTGTGATCATTAATTAAAGTAGACTGATGGGAGATGGCTTGGGGTGAGGGAGTGATTGGAGAACATTTTATTTCACACTGGATAATTATTTTATTCTTCTTCTGAATTAACAAATCCACGCACGCACGCGCGCGCACACGCACACGCGCGCACACACACACACACACACACACACACACACACACACACACACACACACACACACACACACACACACACACACACACACACACACACACACACACACACACACACACACACACACACACTTCTCTCTGCAAAGCCACTCCGTTACAATAGCCAGAGACTGGCAGCGCTTGGGCTATTCTGCATGTAATCTGGATTAGAGTATTTTAATCCCACTCTGTTACAACAAGCCCCCTCTGAACTTTTCATTACACCCAACACACACTTGTTTGTAATATTCAAAATCAATACCACAATAGTTCCTCCAAAGAAACACACACACACACACACACACGCACACACACACACACACACACACACACACACACACACACACACACACACACACACACACACACACACGTCACACACGACCCGTGCTGTGTCATATTTTGATAACTGCCTGTCATAATTTCACCCATAGAAGTATTGGACAGTATTAAGATGTTGATATTAATGTTGTATTCATCTTTAGGGCCCCCTTATCCCTAAACTTATTTGCCATTTTATACTATTTAAAAAAACCTTTTAAAAATAGTTCAAATAGCCGATCTACAAGCTCACAATGTCTCGATGTAGCTCGACTAGTTGAACTATTTTAAAATGTTTTTAAAGAAATGGCAAATACGTTTAGGGATAAGGGATAAGGGATGGAGCCCTTTGTTTTTTGACTGGGGAGTCATCTTTTGACAGCAACTGCCTGTCATAATTTCACCCCCTCCCCATCTAATTATTGGACAGTATAAAGATGTTCATGGTTCTGGCTCTGGTCCTCCTATAAGAAACATTGGTCCTTGTAAACCCCAGTTCATTATCAAATGAATGGTTTAATGTTTTCCTTGTGATCCTTGTCCCCACAATTGTAGTGTGATGCTGATGTGCAAACAACACACCCTCTACTGCACCTGTCCAAACACTGAATTCCAAACACACTCAGGCGAGGAAAAACATGTCACCTTACTTCGACTAAATTGCTGATTCGCCCAACTGTGGCACATCATGCCTGCAGGCCATTCCACCTGCCCCAAAATAGGGCCCTATATTGTCTTGTTTTGGGGCACTATTGGCTTTTAAGAAATGTACGGTAGCTGTACCTCAGAATAGATGTCTCACTCAGTGAGCTAATTGTGTCCCATGACAAGCCTCCATGTGGCTTTCTGTTTTGTTTTTGCGTTTAGATCCTCCTGTGTGTTTTTCGTGCACCTGCATTGTCTGATAATTTTCCATTCGGTGTCTCTAGTGTAAATGCTAGATGCAATGCATGCCAGGCCGGTTGCACAGTGGAGGTTGATCTTAGTCATTTCAAATTACAACGCAGGCCACATGCATCATCATCCATATACTGCCCTTCCCTGTGAATGCTTACAGGAGTATCCGGTGCGTCATCCACCATGGTGATGTTTGGTAGAAAAACGTTACTGTGGGGCTTCAGTGTCTGGAAATGTTCCCAAGGTGTGGTGGGGCGTCTACGTGATGGTGATTCACAGTCTCTCTCTCACACACACACACACACACACACACACACACACACACACACACACACACACACACACACACACACACACACACACACACACACACACACACACACACACACACACACAGTCACACACGCACACGACCCAGCTGTGCACACTCGGGTGGAAGTAAAGCAGTGATGTAACTCTTAACAAACAATTGCATGAGGCTGCCTATTTGTATGAAGAGCTCTGTCCAAACGATGACAGAATTAGAATTGTGCAAAAATATAAGCAAGTGAGACATTTAAGAGAGACCTTTTTTTTTTAGAACTTACACCTTATAACACCACAGAAGGTGGAGTGAAAATTCCCAGTGGGGAATCAGGATGGGAAGTTGTGGTGGGCAAATGTGTATACACTTTGTTTAGAATTGCTGTCATTTATCAATGTTTCTATTCTGTGAGGGAGAAAGCCCCCACTGGTCACCGGTTCAGTGGGTTCACATACATGTCAAATTGTCCCTGATCAAGGCACTTAACCCCTAACAGTTTTGTATAATTATGTAATATAAATATATTTTCTATCTACAGTATAATAGGTGATACATTACTTTTTCACATAAACACATTGGTTATCACCTCTCTAGACTGGCATTCTTTTTCAGAATTGTTCTAAACCAAGAATTTTAAAAGTCTCCTTAATTGAGACACATGTGTATCCAGTATGTTATATTCACCAGGCTGACATTCTGTGTATATGCATGCCACGAGTGCATGCGTGCATGCAAATAACAAGTGTGTGTGTGTGTGTGTGTGTGTGTGTGTGTGTGTGTGTGTGTGTGTGTGTGTGTGTGTGTGTGTGTGTGTGTGTGTGTGTGTGTGTGTGTGTGTGTGTGTGTGTGTGTGTGTGTGTGTGCGTGTGTGCGTGCGTGCGTGCGTGCATAGAGTTTCCAAGCCTGTCATAATTCCCCATAATACTGGTGCCTGTGCCAAAAGAGCTGACTGCTGCTCACACAAATGAAACAGATGCTGACCACTTGATCTGCATCACTATCCTGCAGCAACACCACCAGCAGCGGTGTGTTGACATAGATGCCCTCTAGGGCTGTTGTGGCTGTTTGAGGTGGATGTATTGATTCTATAGCCCGCCATGCCATACACCTCCGCTTAGATTGACCCAACAGCACCATGTTGCCATAGCATATGTCCTCTCTGTATACCTGCGGGACCTCCGGCAGCATTTAAGAATGCTTGAGTGAGTGCTGCTGAATTCAGCCAACCTGCTGAGCAGACAGCTAGAGTAGGAACGCTGTCATAAGCAGCAGAAATGTCTGTGCAGGACGGTGCATGCATGATGGGTCAGCCCGTTAGTGAACCGCAGACCATATGCTCCTTGTGAGCACAAGGACCCTTGTGTGTGTCTCCTATCTCTCTATTCTAACCTATCTGAAATAAAGTTTAGACGGGCTAATAATGGCTTGGCTTCCCTGTGCAATCGGTAGCTATCGAGAGCAAGATGACAGGTGTCCAGCTTGACAATTAAGCAGCAATCATGTGCTATGTGAGATTGATATCTCAAAATGTCACTTGAAAAAAATCAAATCTTCCGTCTTAACCCCCCCCCCCCCCGGCCTATTAGGAGGGCAGTATGAGTCACCAGAAGATGTTTAGGATGGGGCAGTGTCTGATAAAATCAAATATACGGAATCAAGGTACTTAAACTGTCTGGGGTGTTCACAAAAGCCTGAGTAGATGATAAAATCATTACACAGGGGGTGAAGAATAAACAAAAGTGAAATATTTGCATGTGAATATTTTGCATTAAAACTATTTCATTGTTCATACCTCATTCATAGGTGTATGCATATACGATAAGCTAATGTGAGCATATAATGACCCAGCTATGCCATTAGCTGCATGGTGTGACCGTGTGACTTATCAAATGATGGTTAGTTCATTTCAGTAATTGAGCTCCAAATCCATGCAGCCTTTTCCTTTCATCTGAGCTGACATCATGTGACCTGTGGCTGTGACCGTCACTGTGATTTAGTCTGCTAAAAGGTCATGTTTATTTCAGTATCATGGTGACGATAGATAGCTGCTAGCCAAGGCAGGAAGAGGGGCTACTTGAAAATCATCACACTATGCTGACAGACACACAGAAAGACACGCACACACATACAAAGCACAGAAAACCACATAGGCTGCATGCCTGAGGAGAGACAACATTAACCCAAATACACAAACACACACATGCACACGCACTCATGCACGCACGCAATAATAACCCAAACACCAGCAAAAACTCATGGAACTTGAAGTCAGAGGGGATGTGTGTGTTCAGGAGTTCGGAGAGAGAGGTGGGGGTGAACAGCTTCAAATAAAACAACCATATCCATTGCTATGGCAACTGGCGAACTTCAGCCAATGCCTACACCCAAACAGCAGCTCTCCAACAACAAACATCCCCTCCCCCATAAATATGCAAACCAGGCCTGTCCTCGACCGTGGGTGGGCAGCGCTGGGGACTGAAGATGGAAGGTGACGGACCACCCACAACCTCACGATACTGGATTATTGTTATAAAATTAGAATGGTTTGCTAAACACATACGTTCTTCTAACCCCCTAGTCCTTTAGTACACTGTTTCCAGTGTACTGTGGGTCGCGACCCATTTGTGGGTCACAGACCAATTTTTATGGGTCATGACTAGTCAAAATCTTAAAAAATATATATATATATTTTGTATACATTTTAAAATAAACAAATCTAAGAAATTCCATGAATAAAACAATAATAATTAAGAAGTAGTGAAAATAGCCTGTAGATCTGCTATTTTCACTAGTTTGGTTCCCGGACAAACATCTAATCTCTCTTTTGGGTCTCGACCTGAAAAGTTTGGGAACCACTGCTAATCCCTATGTGTGGATGACTGTGGAGGTCCATAGCCTTTTAAATGAATTGTTGATAAAGACAGACTGAACGTGTTGATTATATCTGGTCATATTATATAGACCAGCTATGGGTACTCCAGGTCAAGGGTCAAGGTTGGTTCAAGGTTGTACTTTATTGTTACATCTTGTGTACATTTTTGTTTGGCTTTCTTCAGACAATGCAGCAGCATAGATAACAACAACCCAAAAAAAGTGGGGTGCAGTAGCTGAGTGGGCCAAGACATTTATTTTTTATTGTGAGTGGGCATTTGAGTGGGAAAAATCCCTTTTCTCTTATTGATTGACATTTGTTTGACAAAACATTACATTATACTGTACAGGTACACACACACACACACACACACACACACACACACACACACACACACACACACATTACACACTATATAATTTGTACTTTGTACTTTGCACAACAGTGTTGCTTGCTGAAAAGAAATGTTTGTCAAGCTAATAACAGCAGCCTACAATAAATTAGCTTCAAGTTTTCTGGTCTTTCTGGCAAAGTGACTTTGCTGCAGGTGTTTAGGCCGTGTGTGTGTGTGTGTGTGTGTGTGTGTGTGCGCGCGTGTGTGTGTGTGTGTGTGTGCGCGCTGCATGTTGTTGCACAGGTGCATGTGTTCATCTATCTGTATCTTGAGCGCTCACACACGCCATTTGACACGTGTTGCTGACCTTTTCATCATGCAGCGTAACTCATGGTTGATCAGACAGAGCATGATAATGACACATACCAGACACATGCACACCCCTGTCATTATTAGCATGCCTGAGGGACATGTGTGTTATTAAGACGAGACGAGGGTATGTGTGTGTGTGTGTGTGTGTGTGTGTGTGTGTGTGTGTGTGTGTGTGTGTGTGTGTGTGTGTGTGTGTGTGTGTGTGTGTGTGTGTGTGTGTGTGTGTGTGTGTGTGTGTGTGTGTGTGTGTGTGTGTGTGTGTGTGTTGTACATACATACATTTTGGTTTGATTGTATTGTTCCACTTTTTTATTTGGCAAATGCCAATAAAGCCCTATTAATTGAATTGAATTAAATTGACAGACACTGTGTGTGTGTGTGTGTGTGTGTGTGTGTGTGTGTGTGTGTGTGTGTGTGTGTGCGTGCGTGCGCATACTTGGGTGTGTGTGTGTGTTCCATTTATTATGCCCATCTGGTATTTTGACTCAACTCCAGCCCAGCTGTGAAGGTATACTGGGTGTGACCCACATCCGTAGCTGAGCTGGCAATTGGGAGGGGGAATCATAAGGTAATAGGGTGGGGGTCTGTGGAAAGTCATCCCAACAGTAGTGAAGTACTCTGTTTTTGAATCAAGTGAAAGTAGCAATATACCACAATATAAAAAAATGTAAAGCAAGTAAAAGGCCTTCATTCAAAATCGGAACAACTAAAGGTGCAAAGTCAAAGTACTTCACAAAGTGCAGTACTCATTCTTTGTTCCAAGTTCACTGATACATTCCCTCTCTAACATTTTACATGTTCTACACAAAGAGAGAAGGACCACTCCCCTGGCCTCTTACGCAAGCAGAGAACATACTTCAATTCAATTCCAAGTTTAGGATCCAAGTTCAGCACTTTTTTGTCCAAAAGAGAAATTCAGTTTGACCCCCACCCCCTCCCCACAGCATATTACTGTAGGTCTCTGACTCCATTTTCATTGTACCCTACCTGTAGCAGAGTGTGTATATTGCCAGTTGTCACCCACTTTTATTATAATTTTTATTATTATTATTATAGAATTGAGTTAGGCATACTGTATGTAGACCTTTATCAGCTAGTGTCAGACAAATTACTGTGCAACCGTAAGCCGACTAGAGACTGCGACTTTTGCATCCTTTAAACACAACATAAAGAGTTGGCTACTAGAACAACAATCGTACAACCATTTGGAAAGACTATATTATTCATGGTCTTGAACTGGGCCGATGTCCACAGATCCAGGTTGTTCTCTCGCAGGAAACTCAGTTTTCTGGGGGAAACGCCTCATATTAATCAAGTATGCCCTATACTTTGTTGACTGACCCCAAGTATGCATGGTCCCTTCCTTGTTTCCCTCTACACCAATCTCTTCACCAAAATGAGCCAGCATGCACACACACACACACACACACACACACACACACACACATACTGTACACACACACACCCTGAAGGCAGCATCTCCTAGCTTTTTAGAATTAGTTGTAGGTCGTTTTGTCAGTTTTAGGCAGTTTTGTCAAATAAAGGGCTAGTTTACCAAATAGTGCTTTGCAAGTGAACAGGATATAGCATGTATTTTCCTTGCCAATGAAGACCATTCTACTGATGTGTATATTGTGCAGTGATGAGTACTGAAACTTGCTACTGTAATAAAGCGAAGTGCACTGTGATAGATTGTATCCAAGGGTTTTAAAATGCTGTCAGTGGGGGGACGGTGGCACAGTCGGTAGTGCTGTCGCCTCACAGCTAGAAGGTCCTGGGTTCGATTCTGTGGGGGACGCCGTGGGCGCTGGGGGGGTTGCGCTCTCTCCTCCGTGTCAGTGCCCATACCCGAGGCAGGGTTGGCGAAAGGGCGCTTCTGTGTGGAGTTTGCATGTTCTCCCGTGTCCCCTAGGGTAGGTACCCTCACAAAAAACATGCAGTAATCCTGGTCTCTAAGCTACCTCCCCCTGGCCAGCCGGGACGCCTGATGGAGGGGAAAGGAACTGGTCGGAAAATAACGTGTTCCTTCCACACGCTACGTCCGTCCGGGGAAACTCTCCTCTGTCAGGTGAAAAGAAGCAGCTTGGACTACTCATGCATATAAGGAAGCAAGAGGTCAGTCCACTGCCCCCCAGGTTGGCAGAGGAAGTGGATTACATTTGATAATTGATAATTGAAAAAAATGGGTTGCAAAATCGTGGGATAAAAATTATAAGTAAAATATAGGACTGTATTGCAATATGACCACCATCCACTCCATGACCACCATCCACTCAATAGCCTTAGGATGCTTTTAGTGAACGGATGGTTATGCCAAGGTGTTCCATTGAATATTTCATGACTGCAGCTGTCAAGTCTTTAACTACACGACGTAGACTTTCCAGTGATGTTCTCTTGCTGTATTGGGTTATACATAAGTGCAGTGTGTGTCTTCTGTTGTGACTACTGTCGCTAATGTCTGTCTATGTTTTTATGGTGGTGTTGGTGTGCAGTGGTTCATTAGGTTTCCCTCTCTGGGATTAATACAGTTTGTCAAATGTAGGTGTGTGTCCATCTGCACATACTGTATGTGAGCGGTTGTGGGAGCCAATAAAAGTTTTTATTTTTTTCATATATATATTTTTTCCATTTTCATTGTTTTATAATTAACGGGATATTTCACTTTCAACATACATTTGGGTAATTTTATTGTCTATTCAGGCTTGATTGCTTGATTCAGTATTTAGACATTTTATCAGACACGCCCTCTTCCCATACAAACCCATTCAAACTCCATTGTAACCATGATAGATTCATTGAAAACACCCGTTCTTTATCTGGTCCTAATACGTGAGGGGGCCGTGTTTTTTCAATTAACTGTTTTTATATATTTTTAAATATAACACAATCAAATAAATAAAATAAAATAAAAAAGTAATTGAAAAAAATACGGGCCCCTCACATCTTAGGAGGGCAGTTATCCATGGTTCACATGACACTCGTACTTCACGAGTCATGACTTAACTGTTTTACGCGATCGCTACATTTACATTCAGATTACAAATATAAAGTACTCGCCACATAGAGATTTGCTGGTACAGTGATTAGCATTGCTGCATCCCGCGTTGTTTAATAATAGGCATTTTTATCCGAGCAGTTTTTTTGCCATTGGCTTTCAACTACGCGCCCTATCGGTCGGGAGGAGTGTGGCACTCGGTGTGTTCGATATAGGCACGCTGACCGCACTGCCAATACAGACTAATAGGCGAGTGCGCTCCCGGTGTGCAACTGTGAATTTCCCAAACGAACCCTGTTTGAGAAAAGTTGCCGGGGCACTCGGATAAAAATGCTTTTTATTAAACAACGCAGGATGTAGAAATGCTAATCGCTGTACCAGCAAATTTCTAACACCCGTGGCACATGTGGCGATGACTTTATATTTGAAATGGGAAGGTTTATATACACGTTTGGACTGTAAATGTAGCGATTGCGTAAAACAGGCTGCAGTTGCGCCATGACTGTCATGATAATCAAGTTACAATGGGTTTGTATAGGAGGGGGATAAAATGAATATCAAATCAGCCCTATATATATACTGAATCAAGCAACTTAAAAACGGTCTCACACATTACAGTATAAAATGACCAATTTATTTAAATATCCATCAAATAAAAATACATCGATATAATATAATCACGACAAATGCCACGGGTTAGGGTAAAATATATAAAGATATATAATAAACACAAAAAACACACAAACAAACACAAGTCAAACCCTTTCCTAGCAGCGTGTAATACTGACTTCATATGCCCTCAATGCAATAAACCATGTGGCACTCACATTGGACTTCACAGTCGCCTCAAAACTCACCAGTAGAAGAAGTAGAAGTCATCATCGGATACGATGGACTACCATAAGCAAGTAGGGTGTGTGTGTGTGTGTGTGTGTGTGTGTGTGTGTGTGTGTGTCTCTCCACACTGAGGCCATGACAGGTGCTGTCCCCATAGACCCCGAAGGCCCCAACATAAATTCACAAGTAATTGCCCTCAGGTGTGTGTGTGTACGTGCGTGCTTGCGTGCGTGCGTGCGGAGGATGGAAATACACTGTAGTTGAGCAATGTTTTTATTTGAAACAATTGGCAGAACCACAGATATGCACAATGCATCTGCATCTGCATGAACACGTGCACGCACTGATGCAGACGCACGCACACACACACACACACACACACACACACACACACACACACACACACACACACACACACACACATTGTTTTTAGACTGTATCTCAGGAGCTGAATAGATGCAAACTGATGAACCTCCAGGGATATTTTTAAGACCTTAACAAAGAAAAAACACTTTCGAGCAGAGAAGAAAGAATGTACGTGAGTTGTGAGGAGAGAAAAACATGAGAGAACACAGCGGACTGCTCGATCTGCATAGACCCAGAGCAACAGCATCTGTGTCTCTCAATGGCTATCTGTGTTCAAATTTAAAGTCGTCTTTTGAGATGGCACAAAAGCAAATCTATATCAGTTATTTAAATTAACAGCAACCATATCCTTAGATGTGTGTGTGTGTGTGTGTGTGTGTGTGTGTGTGTGTGTGTCCACTCGACACAGGCTGAATTTCAGCTGACCGCAGCTGAAAGGTAGACAAGTGGAGAGGGGCGGGGCTTAAAAGCAGGGGTAGGGCTGTTAAAACTGGCAGCACAGTCATCTGAATACTCACTACTCAGTACAGTTATGGGAGGCAATGACTTATTGTCCAACAAGTCAGAGAGAGAGAGAGAGAGAGAGAGAGAGAGAGAGAGAGAGATGGAGACAGAGAGGAGAGAGTGTGCTGAGACAGAGACAGAGAAACAGATGAGAGAAAGAATGGCCCACAAATGCACAGCTGTTTCTAATCGGTAACTCAGCACCGACTGAATGACCTACATTCTGTGTTGCTCTGCTCTGCTGCTCGCACGGATCTGAACCCAGGGCCCTGCCAGAGTCAGCCCTGCCAGAGTCAGCCCAGCCGTGGGGGGAAGGTATAATGAAGGGAGAAAAACAAGCCAGAGGAAGAAGAGGGACTCTGCTGGAGTTATGGAGGGAATTAAGGGAAAGAAAGAAAGAAAGAAAGAAAGAAAGAAAGAAAGAATGTAAGAGGAATGCATCAGGTAGACCTTGTAACACAGGTTGTAGGTTTTGTGTTAAATTACAGAGTATGCGAGTCACCCATGAATCTTTGCATACAAATACATGCTTGCAAATGTTTCCACTGTGCAGGCACAGCTGTGCACGTCTCGCAAAAAGGTGGGGAAAAGAGATGTGTGTGGGGGGGGGGGGGGGGGATGATAAGAAATAGTGTAACTGTTCAGTACTCTAGACTTGATTTCGTGACGCCCCGGTGACATAGGAAAGGTTAGTTTCAAGAAAGAATAAGATGCATCTCTTTGTCAAGACCCTGTTGTTTGTGTATCAAAAACTTTAATAAAGTCTTGCCCTGTGCAGATGAATGAGCATTTCATTAGAGCCAGAGAGCTGCAAGCTAAACATTCCTTGAATGTAGAGGAGGGGAACAGCAGAGTGCCAGGGGTCCTCTGGTAATGACCCCATGCCAAAGATCCCCGGTCCTTTCCACTCCTCTGCTCGCAAACAACACACACTAGCCTGGCGCAGGCAGACAGAGTGGGGGTGGAGTGTGGCAGAACAGGCTGGACAGAGAGAGACAGACACACACACACACACACACACACACACACACACACACACACACACACACACACACACACACACACACACACACAACACACACACAGACATGCATGCATGCACACACACACACACACACACACGCACACGCACACGCAGACAGACAGTGAGGGCGATAAAGATATAGTGAGGTAGGCAGGGAGATAAAGGAACTGACCTGTTAAAAACAGACCAATAGAAGACCTGCATAAGCAATTCACTTTTAGACGCTAACATTAACTTTTATACGCACTCAGCGGCTTCACGGGGAGAGGAAGGAACTCGAAGTGGGTCACTATGTCCCAGGCCTCCAAAAGAAAAGAAGAAAAAACAGAGAGAGAGAGAGAGAGAGAGAGAGAGAGAGAGAGAAGGGAGAGAACGGCGTGAAGGGAAAAGTGAGTGAGCCTGTGGCAAACACAGGCCAGATTTCTACTCCACTTCTCAAGAATTCAGTGTTGGTGTGGTGCAGCCACAGAACCGGAGAGAACGAGGGTGGGGTGTAGGGGTGGACTGGGGATGGGGATGGGCGGGGTGGAGGGGGCTTCATGTCACAAAAAAATTAGAGCAGTTTTTTTATTATCTATTTTTCTTCGTTTACTTTTTGCAAGTAAATTTGATTGAACACGTGTTTGTTTTCTAAGCAGAAACTTGACTCACTGTAGTATGTACACACGTTTTACAGCAACACCCTGCTTCACACATTCACACAGGCTGCCCTGTAAACAACCACAACAAGCTCATATAATGTTGGACGCTGAACAGCTCTCCTGGAGGTCTAGGGTGAAGTGCTATGCTTGTGGTAGGGGTGTGTTGATGGTTGTTGTTGAGGCTGCATCGGCCTGGGGAGAGACCTTCATTCAATACTGCCATCCCCATACAACCCCCACCACCCACCCGATTTCCCCAGCTGGTTTTGAAGCCTGCTTTTCTAACCTCTGTGGTAGGCTACTTTCACAGAGAGAGAGAGAGAGAGAGGCATCCTTGCCAATGCAGGCATTGGCAAGGATTCATCGTCTCCCCGAAGTCAGGTGTGACACCGAAAGTTGCAGGCATCCCTCTGGCTGTAACAGCAAGTAACAGCAAAGGAACAAACAGCAACATTAAGTCTTATTAGGTTGCCTCTATGCAGAACTCTTCTTCAAGCTACAAAAAGCTAAAGTAAGGGACAGGACGGGAGACTTCACTTTGGCTTTTCTGACTTTTTGACTTTCTTCTACATTTAAATGCTATAGGGGGTGGGGCCATACCTTTGCAGCAACTGCTTCAAATAAACATTGTAGAATATACCGGTAGGTGTTTTCATTTACCTGTGTGTTTACTAAGTCCCAAATGCAGTGGTAAAGTCTCACTATAAATCCTAGTTTGCTGTAAATTACCAAGTCCCTGGAACCTCAAGTACATCACTGTGCCAGAAATTACTTCACTACCCCTCGCTGGTTACTGCTCTCTTACAAAGTGAATGTAAAACTCATGTATGCATAATGCACATGCCGCATTCACAAATGACAATGTTCTGTTTCCTTTGTTCCCCGTAAGAGAAAAATTAAATTAATTAGTTCATTACTATTATTTTAATTACCTCTGTCAACGTTATTGAATGGGTTTATGTTTTCGTCATTTGTGTTTACATTTGTCTATTAGCATAATGGGCAGATTGCCATTAAACTCAGTGGGAATGATTGATTAGGATGCAAAAAAATTGTAAATTAATTAAGAAAGAAAGGAAGGAAGAAATAAAGAACAAACTCTGAGAGAAAGCAGACAAAGTAAAAGTCATGTGTAAGTCAGTTCAGACATTGTACAGGGACAGCCTCACGTCGTCACCCAGACACGTTCGTTCACTGCAGTGGATAAAGTGATTTTGATTCTGACCTCTGCCTGGACTGTGAGCAGTCTGCAGAAGGCTGAAAATTGGCCTGGTGCCCAATTGCTGTCCTCTCTACAG